>NC_061510.1:190386844-190431101 GCF_022539505.1 Lolium rigidum | reverse complement strand
TTATTTCTACCACCAAGGTAGATCATCCCTCTTCTCTTTTGTTTACACATGTACTTTAGTTTAGTTTTTATTTTTTTATTTTTTAGATGACACTCCTCCCAACCTTTTTCTTTCACAAGACATGGCTAACTGAATCCTCAGGTGCCTTCCAACAATCACATACCATGAAGGAGTGTCTATTTGCAAAATTAAGTTGCTTACTGATAGATCAGGGCAAAACATGTGAAGAGAATTATTAATGCAAGTTAATTAATCGGGGCTGGGAACCCCATTGCCAGCTCTTTTTGCAAAGTTATTGGATAAGCGGATGAAGCCACTAGTCCATTGTGAAAGTCCTGTCGAAGTAAATGACAAGATCGAAAGATAAAACACCACATACTTCCTCATGAGCTATAAAACATTGACACAAATAAGAGATAATAGCTTTTGAATTGTTTAAAGGTAGCACATGAAGTATTTGCTTGGAATGGCAGGAAATACCACATAGTAGGTAGATATGATGGACACAAATGGCATAGGTTTTGGCTCAAGGTTTTGGATGCACGAGAAGCATTTCCTCTCAGTACAAGGCTTTGGCTAGCAAGGTTGTTTGAAGCAAACACAAGTATGAACCGGTACAGCAAAACTTACATAAGAACATATTGCAAGCATTATAAAACTCTACACTGTCTTCCTTGTTGCTCAAACACTTTTACCGAAAAATATCTAGACCTTAGAGAGACCAATCATGCAAACCAATTTCAACAAGCTCTACGGTAGTTCTCCACTAATAGGTTTAAACTACATGGTGCATGAACTTAAACATGATCTAATTGAGAGCTCAAAACAATTGACAAGTATCAAATTATTCAAGACAATATGAAGCATTTTCTGTTTCCAACCAAATATCAATAAGTGCAGCGGTTTTCAACTCCGCCATGAACATTAAAATAAAGCTAAGAACACCAGTGTTCATATGAAAAAGCGGAGCGTGTCTCTCTCCCACACAAGGATTGCTAGGATCCGAATTTATTCAAACATAAAAAATAAAAACAAACAGACGCTCCAAGTAAAGCACATAAGATGTGACCGAATAAAAATATAGTTTCAATAGAAGAAACCTGATAAGTTGATGAAGAAGGGGATGCCTTGGGCATCCCCAAGATTAGACGCTTGAGTCTTCTTGAAATATGCAGGGATGAACCACGGGGCATCCCCAAGCTTAGACTTTTCACTCTTCTTGATCATATATCATCCTCCTCTCTAGACCCTTGAAAACTTCCTTCACACCAAACTTCTCATAAACTTCATTAGAGGGGTTAGTACTCAAAAAACTTTAATCCACTTTAGTCCTGTAGTGACACATTGCAAGAACTCAATAAAACATTAGCTACAGCTCTCCACGTCTAGAAAGCCTCACTTAAAGTCCACAAGAGACAATCGAACAAAAACAAAGACATAATCTGTCAAAACAGAATAGCCAGTAAACACGAATTTTTAAAAGGTACTTCCGTTGCTCAAATCAGAAAACTCAAAACTAATGAAAGTTGCGTACATATCTGAGGAACGTGCACGTAAATTGGCAGATTTTTCTGAGTTACCTACAGAGAATCATACCCATATTCGTGACAGATAGAAATCTGTTTCTGCGCAGAAATCCAAATCTAGTATCAACCTTCTATTAGAGACTTCACTTGGCACAACAATGCAATAAAATAAAGATAAGGAGAGGTTGCTACAGTAGTAACAACTTCCAAGACACAACAAAACAGTAGCAAAATAAAGACATGGGTTATCTCCCAAAAAGTGCTTTCTTTATAGCCATTAAGATGGGCTCAACAATTTTAATGATGCACTCGCAAGAAATAAGAGTTGAAGCAAAGGAGAGCATCAAAAAGCAAGTTCAAAACACATTTAAGTCTAACCCACTTCCTATGCATAGGAATCTTGTACACAAATAAATTCATGAAGAACAAAGTGACAAGCATAAGAAGATAAAACAAGAGTAACTTCAAAATTTTCAGCATATAGAGAGGTGTTTTAGTACCATGCAAATTTCTACAACCACATTTTCCTCTCTCATAATAATTTTCAGTAGCTTCATGAACAAACTCAACAATATAACTATCACATAAAGCATGTTTCTCATGATCCATAAACATATAATTTTTATCAAGCTCAAAAATAGCGGGATTAAAACTTTCAAATCCACTTTTATCAATAATATAACAAGATGATTGATCAATCTCAAGAGATATGGGACTCCTAGATAAAGTAAAGACCTCTCCAATCCCATTTTCATTAGTAGTACAATTAATATTATCAAGTAACATAGGACCATCATCTAGATATTTATCATAAACATTTGCTAAACAAAATTCTTTAGTACCATGCATTTCGACATCAGGCACAAACAAAGCATTATCATAAGATTTATCAAAGTAGCATAGATTATCATAAATGACAGTAGCATAATTATTCTCACAAATTTTACTCATAGGGAATATTTCAAGAGAATCCACAGGAACATAACATTCATCCTCTTTCGGTAAGCATGGAGGACAATCAAATAGTGTAAGAGATAAAGAGTTACTCTCATTAGAAGGTTGGCATGGGTAGCTAATCCATTCTTCCTCCTTTTGTTCATCACTCTCCTCTTCTTTTTCATCCAATGAGCTTTCGTGTTCATCAATTTCCTCCTCTTTTTCATCCAATGAGCTTTCGGGTTCATCAATTTCTTCTTCCACTCGGTTCCTGCAAATTGTGAGTGCATTCTTGTGCATTAATGAGTCTCTCTTTATAATCAATGATATAAGGATTATCGCTGTAACTTTCTATGCAAAAATTAAGGATAGAAGAGACATAATCTTTAAGGTCCTTACAAACAAGCACAAGTTTCATAATTTTTAGACATGAATGATTCTATCTCAGAGGCTCCCATAAATAAGACAAATTGTTCGACCTCTTCGAACCCAAAATGAATATAGCTATTCCAATTATAGTTCTTAATTAAAACTTCCTCACTAAAGCCACATTGAAATTTAAGATGTTTAGCGTCCTCTTTAGAGCAACAGTTTATATCATGGCGTTTAAGCAAGATTTTAGCAATTGTATTCAATTTTTCTATCATAGCACTCATAACTTTACCCTTTCTTGATTCTCTATAATTATTATATAATACTATAAGCTCCAAATAGGTTGTGGGTTCTCCCATAACAGCAGTTTTTAATTTTTAGGTTTTTCAAATTTTTATGGATTTTTGGGTATATGAGAAAAGTAAAACAAGACAAAAAGAAACTAGACAAAAGTAAACTAAGCAAAATAATACTAGACAGAAATAAACTAAGCACAAATAAACTAGACAGAAGTAAACTAAGTAAAACAAAATAAAATAAAACAGAGAGAGAGGTGGAGTGTACTCCCCGGTGAACTTATGAGTAGAGCTATGCCTCCCGCAGAACGGCGCCGTAAAAATAGTCTTGATAACCCACAAGTATAGGGGATCGCAATGGTCTTCGAGGGAAGTAAAACCCAAATTTATTGATTCGACACAAGGGGAGGTAAAGAATACTTATAAGCCTTAACAACCGAGTTGTCAATTCAACTCGCACTGGAAAAGGACTAATAATAGGGGTGATGTGAAAGCAAGATAGAATATGAGAGCAGTAGTAGCAAGTAACACAACAAGCAGTGAGAAGTAATATGAGAGCAATGGCACCAGAAAATAGTTGATACTACTTCCAATGACATGTAGGAACAAGTATATGATGATGAAAGATGGACCGGGGTTCCCGACTATCTACACTAGTGGTAACTCTCCAATAAGAAGTGTTGGGTGAACAAATTACAGCTTGGGCAATTGATAGGATTGAAATAGCATTAAGACAGAACATCAAGATTATTAATCATGTAGGCATGTTTCCCATATATAGTCATACGTGCTCGCAATGAGAAACTTGTACAACATCTTTTGTCCTACCAGCCGGTGGCAGCCGGGCCTCTAGGGAATCTATCGGAAATTAAGGTACTCCTTTTAATAGAGCACCGGAGCAAAGCATTAACACTCCGTGAAAACATGTGATCCTCATATCTAAGCCTTCCTCCAGCTTGTCCCAATTTCTGTCACTTTGGGGCCTTTGGTTCCGGACATAGACATGTGCATACAACTTGTAGATACAATCTAAGCAATAATTATAGAGCTCAAATCTAAGATCATGCCACTCGGGCCCTAGTGACAAGCATTAAACACAACAAGATTGCAGCAACAATAACTTCACAAACTTTATAGATAGACTAATCATAATGTAAAAATCCATCGGATCCCAACAAACACAACACCGATTACATCAGATGAATCTCAATCATGTAAGGCAGCTCATGAGATCATTGTATTGAAGTACATGGGGGAGAGAATACCAACTAGCTACAGCTAGAACCCGTAGTCCATGGAGGAACTACTCACGGAGCATGATGGAGACGGTGGCGTCGATTGAGATGGCTTCCGGGGGCACTTCCCCGTCCCGGCAGGGTGCCGGAACAGAGACTTCTGTCCCCCGAAACGGAGTTTCGCGATGGCGGCGGCGCCCCTGGAGTCTTTCTGGAGTTTCGTCAATCGGTATCGAGGTTTTAGGTCACCAGGGCTTAAATAGGCGAAGAGTCGGACTCGGAGGGGCCACGAGGCCTCCCCCTCATAGGCTGGAGCGCCCAGGCCTGGGGCCGCGCCGCCATGTTGTGTGGTGGCCCCCTGGCACCCCTCTGGTCCCCCTCTGAATTTCCGGAAGGTTCCGGGAAAAATAAGGTCCTGGGTCTTCGTTTCGTCGAATTCCGAGAATATTGCCCGAACAGCCTTTCTAGAACCAAAAACAACGTAAAAACGAAGAACTGGCCCTTCGGCATCTCGTTAATAGGTTAGTTCCGGAAAATGCATAAAAACATTATAAAGTGCAAGCAAAACATGTAAGTATTGTCATAAAACAAGCATGGAACATCAGAAATTATAGGTACGTTGGAGACGTATCAACAGTCTTGCATAGAAATTATCAATAATAATATTACCAGGAAGCTCATGAATGGGGAATTTGAGCATTAAAGACTTCAATCTCCCCCATGCTTGGGCAATACTCTCTCCATCATGAGGCCAAAAATTATATATGCGGTTCCGATCTTTGTGAATTTCACTTGGAGGATAGAATTTAGAATAAAATAAGGGCACAATGTACTCCCAATCAAGAGAATCACCATTCTTCAACCATTTATACCAATGCGCCGCTTTACCAGACAGCGATATAGAGAATAGTTTCTTTCTAACTTCATCCATAGCAATACCTGCACATTTGAATAACCCGCATAATTCATGTAAAAACAGTAAATGATCACCAGGATGGACAGCTCCATCCCCTTCATAGCGGTTATCCACAACACGTTCAATAATTTTCATAGGTATTTTGTATGGAACCTCTTTCTCACCTGGCGCCTCATCCACTACCTTTGCAGTAGTAGTAGATTTTCCAAATAGGAATTCAAGAGAAGATCTCTCCATAATGAATTATAACATCAGGTAGAAATAAAATCAGCACGTAAAGTAAAGGTTTTCCTTACCAATTCCACTTACCAATAGCGCTTCACTCCCCGGCAACGGCGCCAGAAAATAGTCTTGATGACCCACAAGTATAGGGGGTGTATCGTAGTACTTTCGATAAATAAGAGTGTCGAACCCAACGAGGAGCAGAAGGTGTTGACAAGCAGTTTCGATGAAGGATTCACTGTAAATGCTCACAGACAAGTATTCAGGGGGTTTTGATATAGCGGATAAATAAAGTACGAGTAAGTAAAATGCGAGAGAAATAATTGCAGCGAGTGGCCCAATCCTTTTTATCACAAAGGACAAGCCGGTTTCTTTACTTATAATGACCAAACGTTCTTGAGGACACACGGGAATTTAGTCTAGTGCTTTCGCTTCATATAGCCGATTAATCTTCATTGTTTTGATAAGTGTTGTGTGGGTGAACCTATGCTAATGCACCGCCCTTCCTAGGACTAATACATACTTGTGATTATACCCCTTGCAAGCATCCGCAACTACAAGAAAGTAATTAAGATAAATCTAACCACAGACCTTAAACTCGAGATCCTCGCTATCCCTCCTGCATCGATATACCAACGGGGGTTCAGGTTGCTATCAATCCGGCAACCCCACAATTAGCAAACGAATACAAGATGTATTCCCCTAGGCCCATAAAGGTGAAGTATCATGTAGTCGACGTTCACATGACACCACTAGAAGAATAACACCACAACTTAAATATCATAACATTGAATATTACCCAACATAATTCACTACTAACATTTAGACTTCACCCATGTCCTCAAGAACTAAACGAACTACTCACGAGACATCATATGGAACATGATCAGAGGTGATATGATGATGAATAACAATCTGAACATAAACCTTGGTTCAATAGTTTCACTCAATAGCATCAATAACAAGTAGAAATCAATACCGGGAGAGTTTCCCCTATCAAACAATCAAGATCCAACCCTAATTGTTACAGCGGTGACGAGGTGCAGCGGTGGATATGGCGGTGATGATGATGAAGATGATGGTGATGATGATGGAGATGATGTCCAGCTCGATGACGGTGACGATGGCGTCGATTTCCCCCTCCGGGAGGGAATTTCCCCTGCGGATTCCTGCCCGCCGGAGAGCTCTTTTCTCTCTAGTGTTTTCCGCCCCGCAGAGGCGGCTGTGACTCTTCGCGACTATCCCCCGTAGCTTAGGTTTTCGGGACGAAGAAGTACGCGAAGGAGAGGATGCCAGAGGGGGTCGTGGGCCCCCTCCCCACAAGGCGGCGCGGCCAGGGCAGGGCCCGCGCCAGCCTATGAGGGGGGCCCAGGGTGGCCCTCCTCGGCTCCTCCTTTTGGCTCCCTCCGTCTTCTGGAAAAATAGGATTTTCAGTATAATTCCCGTCAATTGCTGATCTTCCAAAATATTGCATTTTGACGGTGCTTTTCCACCAGAATCCTGACTCCGGTGCGCGATTCTCCAATAATCATGAAACATGCAAAATAGATGAAATAACATAAGTATCATCTCTAAATATGAAATATATCAATGAATAACAGTAATTATGATATAAAATAGTGATGCAAAATGGACGTATCACTGCTATATATAGAGCATGTTTTTATTAGATCGGGTTATAGCTAGTATAGTTTAGGGTTATGTGTTTTAATTAAGTAGGGTTTGATTAGCTAGGGTTAGTTATATCAGTGCTAATTGAAACTAGTGCACATTAGAGGACCACCTTGCACACGTGTTGGCCATCTATGTATAGTTTGAATCCCAATAATGTTCATACATGATAGGCCATATGTGAATCAAATTTTTCTTCCAAGAACTTGTCAAGATTCAAATTTATCGGTGCTAATGGAAACTAGTGCGCACTAGACGAGCCCCTTGCGCAAGTGCTGGCCATTACATATAGTTTAAATCTCAAGAATGTTCATACATGATAGGCCATATGTGCAAAGGAATTTTTTCCCGTGAACTTGTCAAAATTCAAGTTTATAGGTGCAAATGGAAACTAGTCCAAAAAATTACATAGAGGGCCGAAAGAACTAGACAAAAACTAATAGGACCTGCAACTTTACAAAAACGACCACAAAACATATAGAAGAAAAGCAATCGAGTCCTTCTCGACCGCACATCAGATCTCTGCTCCGCATCCTTTCCAGCAACTCCATCGCCGGGGACGCACCACTTGGGACGGTGTCGCCGGTAGTCGCCAGGACGAAGGAGAAGAAGGGCCTCAAGCAACGGCATATTGGCTCTGAGAAGGGCCGCTGAAAGGCCAAGATGTTCACGGGCAAGACGGATGACGCCGTCATATGCCCCGAGCTTGTGAACGTTAGTAGCTTGACTTCCCCATTGGCCAGATCTGAAGCACTGACCAAAGCAAGCCTCACCGTTAGCGCCATCACCTTGATGGCACCAGATCGGGGTTTGGCCGGCAAGATCTGCCAGATCTATCCGTTAGATTCACCATAGGCCAGATCTGAAGCCGATGACGAGATCCCCGACTGCATTGCGCCATTCTCCTCATGGGAAACACTGGATCTAAGCTTACAACAACACTAACTCCCTCGGATCAAAATTAGCTGACTCAACATTGCTTATCTAAATATGGATGTATCCACACATGTTTTTACTCTAGATACATACACATTTAAGGAAAGTTGAATCAATTAATTTAGATTGGAGGGTGTACGATATACAGAGAGAAGTTGGCCTCGTCTCCGGCCGGCGAGGCCGCCGGAGAGAAGGGGGAGAGGAGCCGGGGGAGTGGGAGAGACTCGAGAGAGAAAGAGAAGAGGAAGAAATGAGAGTTCCCTGGGGAAGAACATTATTTTTGTCGTTCTGCTCGTAGCTTGAAACTGAAAATTTTGGCCGCGCGCCAAATCATCCCGCCGGATCCATTCGAAAATCCCGTGACCAGTTTTACCCTTTTAAACCTGGTCCGGAAGCTACAACCCACCGACCATGGAGGGCTCATTCGGTAACAATGAAATATCTTGCCTAGATCCCGAACCCTCCCCACAGGCCCACACCCACCCACCAACCATTCGCCCCATTAGCTCAAAAATACTCTCACACGCCAAAGCTCGACTCTCTACAGTACCGCATCCGCTTCGCCGCCGCATACTCCTCCACAGCGTAGCCTTGATCGTGTTGGCTGTCCACCCACCTGATCCGCTCCCCCACCGCCCTCGCCACCGACGGATCTGCTTCACCGCCGACCTCGCCACCAACGGATCTGCTTCACCGCCGACCTCATCCACAGCGTAGCAATCAACGCCTTTCCTGTCGACGCACTGGATCCTCTCCAACGCAACCGGGTCTACTTCACCGCGGCCCCCTCCATAGGAGCCGATCTATTCCACCGACTACCTCGGCGCAGCGGCTGTATCAACTTCACCGAATCCCTTGCCAGCCAACCAGATCTGCTTCACTAACGCCCGCTTCTACTGAAACAGGGTCGATTCATCGTCTCCCGCGTTCGCCGCCGCTGGAATGCAAGTTGCCGCCCTCGTCCACCCGGTCGCAGCTTGGTTAGTACGCTGGCCGCTAGATCGCGGTGTTTCTTTAGCCATGTTTTGTGTAGTTATTTGCAGATCTCATATGCCATTAACTTTCTTTATGTGTTGCTTCGCATGAAGTTCGTTTAAAATATTGTATAGTACAAAAGCATTATCCGGTCGCTACCATCCTGTTCATTCTACTGACACATGTGTGCATCCACATATTTATAGCCTTATACCCATTCATTTGCTGCCAACTGTTTTTGTACTGCCTGCTATTGTCGCACTGCTTTTATAGTCATGCTATGGGCATTTCCAATCTGGTTGTTCTTATACCACGTCATTAGCTCACCGCTAGCCGCTAGCTGTTTTCTCGTGCCTGCTATTCTCACACTGCTTTTATAATCATGTTATGTGCATTTCCAATCTGCTTGCTCTTATACCTCGTCATTAGCTTATAGCTATTTTTTTCCATGAATGCTAGCTCCTGTCGCCCAGCTTGTATAGTTATTGCTGCGTGCATGTCTGGTCTTTGTATTATCGTAGACTAACTTGTAAATGTTATTTTTCCTAGGGATTGATCATGCGAACCACTTATTAGAACATCCAACATTAACAGCGGGGACGCTAGGGAAGGTTGGAATCTGAGTTCTTGGTTTGTAATTTTGGCAGTTTACTTCCGTTATTATCTATAACCTATCTGCATTGTTCCTTATGCAAGAAATTAACACTTGGAACCCTGCCATAGCAATGCCATTCATGCTTTATTATGTTTCTGCCTATTTGATATGCTTGTCTTGGAGCAACTGCGAAGGTGATTTGAACCTGACAATTGGTCATTCTTAATGCAGTTTACTTTATGTGGAAATCCTTGGCATTACCCTACTCTAAATCTGAATGTCTGAAATTCGTATCTCATGCAAAGCAACATCTAGTTGGTTTTAATCTGATATCTGGTAAATATTGGTTTATTCATTTGGCAGCTCAAGTTTTTTGTTATTTGAAACCAGCTAACTTGGTCTTAAATGTGATATCTAAATACAGATTAAGGACAATGGAGCTGGAGGATTAGCATTTCACTTGATGGTTGAACCTAAAATGACAGGCATGTCGACCACGACTAGTGCACGCAAGAGAAGGACCTGCAGCGAGCCAGTATGTGCTTAGTACATGTATCATATCTTATCTTGTGCTTATTTCTGCTACATGTTGTTATCTCATCTCTACATTGCATAATACATGTTTGAATAGTTAATTGTTGTAACTATGTTTGCAATATTACCAGAATGCAGTTGTGATGAAGCAATCTTCATCAGAAGAGAGGCCCACAAAAAGTTATGATCTTTCTTCTGATGCATCCTCTCATAGCCGTCAACCTAGACCATTCCTTTCATCAAACAGTAAATATCTCAAGCTAGGATGTACTTTATGAAAGACATGGTATTGCTGCTTTAAGATCTGTAGCTGATATGTTGACAAAGAGTACACAAGATTCAATCAAGGCGATTGCCAAATGTCAACGTGTTATTGATGATGCTAATAGAAGTCATCCATGAATATATGTAATTTTTTATTTGGGCACATTAATTGCCTTGTAATTTTCCTAGTTATTTTATTTGTGTATGTAATTGTGTGTATCATTGATAACAGATTTTAGGCTCATGAAATTTAATGCAAGCTGACTAGTCAAACAACCAGGGCCCTACAACAGATTGGGCTGGCCCACTTACAGTAGTGTGGGACCCACTTTCATTTTGGGCCGGCCCACTTACTTATTGGGCCAGCCCAATTTCTTTAAGTGGACCCCACTCACTAGCTAGGCCGGCCCGGTAAAAGGAAAGTGGGACCCACCTACTTATTGGGCCAACCAGATGGGTCCCACAGGTTACTTTGGCCGGCCCGTTAACACGATAGTGGGCCCCACTTTTATTATTGGGCCGGCCCGCCGACCTGTTAGGCCAGCCCACTTGCGTTATGGTGGACTCCACTTACTAACTAGGCCGGCCCGGTTAAACGAAAGTGGGCCCCACCTGCTTATTGGGCCGGCCCACTATCTTGTTGGGCTAGCCCACTGGCTATATGGTGGACCCCACATACTAAATGGGCCAGCCCTTTAACAGGAAAGTGGGACCCACCTGTGTTTTTGGGCTGGCCCACTAGCTTGTTGGGCCAGCCCATTTGATCTATGGTGCACCCCACTTACTAAATGGGCCGGCCCGATAGCAGGAAAGTGGGACCCACATTCTAATTGGGCCGACCCAATAACTTCTTGGGCCGGCCCACTTGCTTTATGGTGGACCCCACTTGTTAAATGGGCCGGCCCGATAACAGGAAAGTGGGCCCCACATGTCTTGTGGGCCGGCCCTTTTGCCTGTTGACCGGTCAAACGAGTGCATTCGGCCCGGCCCACATGCTTAGTGGGCCAGCCCATTTAAATTTTGACCAGTCAACCTTAGAGGTTAGGCCCGGCCCACGTAACTAATGGACCATCCCAGCTATATAGTTGACCGGTCAAACTAAGTCAGTTGGCCCGGCCAGCAAACTCAATGGGCCGGCCCGTTAAGGCGTGGCAGGCCTCGTGTGGGCCTACCATCTACCACGGGGTTTCAGCCGGTTAACGCCGTTAACTGCCAGTTAAAGGCGTCTGCCACGTGTCAGTTTGCATGACGTCAGCAGTCAACGGGCTCCCGGAAACACTTCTGCAACGGTCCGATTTTCCGTGGCGGAAGGGCGCCCGAGCGCGACGGACCGAAAAAACATCGTAGGACTTTGCCTGACGCAGTTTCGACAACAGAACCCATATCATCGGGTTAGGCCCATAGGCGACGAAAAATGGCCCTTAGTGGACGATTTTGGGACGTTGTCTATCAGAACTTTTCTTGTAGTGTGCGCGCAACCGCGATATGAATTGCCATACATGTGGTGTAAAGGGTCACTTCAAGAGAGATTGTCCGAACCGCAAAGTCATGTTCGTTAATGAAAATGATGAGTATGAGACTGGAGATGATGCTGATCCATATGCTCCAGAAGATGATGATTATCACAGTGATGGTGTAGATACTTTTCCATCTGAAGCTCGCACTATTGTTGTGTCACAGCGTGCTCTTAATGTGCAGCCAAGTCCATCTACTCAGCGCTGCAGTTTGTTCCAAACAAAGGCACTAGTTGGTCCTGATAAAGCTTGCAAGGTCATTATTGATGGCGGGAGTTGTCGCAATCTAGCAAGCAAGGAGTTGTGTGCCAAGCTGAAACTGAAGTATCTACCGCACCCGCATTCATACTATATTCAGTGGTTGAGTGATAATGGTGATATGAAGGTAAACCACTTGGTGCGTGTTGATTTTGAGATTGGACCGTGTAAGGATTCCATTGATTTTGATGTGGTTCCTATGACGGTGTGTCACCTACTATTGGCTTGGCCATGGCTCTATGACCGTTCTGTGCAACACAATAGCCGCGCCAATACATATCACTTGGAGTTCAAGGGCAAGAAAATCAACCTGCAGCCTATGTCACCACAGCAAATTGTTAATGAATCTCGTCAGAAAACTGAAGTACACTTGGAGGATGCACCTCTAGATAGGCGAGAGAATTGTAATGCCGTGAGTGATATAACGAAAAGAGAGAGAATGAATTCCTTAGTTACATTAGCCACCAAAGAAGATATGAGAGAATTTAGTGAGGATCCTACAGCTAGGCCTCTTGTGCTTATGTACAAGGGTGAGGTTTTGGTTTCTAACGACATGACCCCTATTTCTCTTGGTGTTTCTAGTGTTCTGCAGGAATTCAACAACGTGTTTTCGGAGGAGGTGCCCGCAGGATTGCCACCATTGCGTGGTATTGAGCATCAAATAGACTTGATCCCGGGCGCCTCGCTGCCCAATAGGGCGCCATATAGGACGAACCCCGAAGAGACGAAGGAGATACAAAAGCAAGTACAAGCTCTACTCGACAAAGGTTATATCCGCATAAGCCTTAGTCCTTGTGATGTTCCTGTTATTCTAGTTCCTAAGAAAGATGGTACATGGCGCATGTGTGTAGATTGTAGAGCGATAAACAACATTACTATTCGATATCGTCATCCTATTCCCCGCTTAGAGGATATGCTAGATGAATTGAGTGGTGCTGTTGTTTTCTCTAAAATTGATTTGCGTAGTGGTTATCATCAAATTAGGATGAAAGAGGGGGATGAATAGAAAACGGCCTTTAAAACAAAATTTGGTTTATATGAGTGGTTAGTAATGCCTTTTGGTTTAACTAATGCACCTAGCACTTTCATGAGACTGATGAACCATGTTTTGCGTGATTTTATTGGCAAGTTTGTGGTTGTATACTTTGATGACATATTAATTTACAGCCGCAATGAATCTGATCATACTATACATATTCTACATGTTTTGCAAGTGTTGCGTGATAGTAAACTCTATGGTAATCTTGATAAGTGCACATTTTGCAAAGATAAGGTCATATTTCTGGGTTATGTTGTCTCTAAGAATGGAGTAGAAGTAGACGTGTCTAAAATTGAAGAAATTCAAAATTGGCCTACTCCCATGAATGTGAGTCAAGTAAGAAGATTTCATGGTCTTGTTGGGTTTTATAGAAGATTTGTGCCCAATTTTAGTACTATTGCTGCACCTTTTAATGAATTGACTAAAAAGGGTGTTGTCTTTGAGTGGGGCGCAGCCCAAGATCATGTTGTTGATGAACTGAAATGATTGTTAACTTCTGCACCATTGCTTGCACTTCCTGATTTCAATAAGCAATTTGAGATTGAATGTGATGCTAGTGGTATTGGAATTGGTGGTGTGTTGATGCAAGAGGGTCGCCCAATTGCATATTTTTCTGAGAAACTTTTTGGTGCTAAGTTGAACTATCCTATCTATGATAAAGAATTGTATGCTTTAATTAGAGTTCTTGAGGTTTGGCAACATTATTTGTGGCCAAAAGAATTTATCATACATTCTGATCATGAAGCTTTAAAATATCTGAAAGCCCAATCTACATTGCATAGGCGTCTTGCAAAGTGGGTTGAGTTCATTGAGTCTTTTCCATACATTATTAAGCATAAGAAGGGAAAAGATAATATTGTTGTTGATGCTCTATCTAGGAAAAATATGCTATTAACTCAACTTGATGTTAAGATTCCTGGATTATAAGTTTTATGTGATTTGTATGCAACATATCATGATTTTGCTGAACCATATCGCTTGTGTGCCATTGGTAAAGCATGGGAAAAATATCACATACATGATGGGTTCTTGTTTAGAGCTGATACGTCCATTTTGCATCACTCTTTTATATCATAATTTACTATTATTCATTGATATATTTCATATTTAGAGATGATACTTATGTTATTTCACCTATTTTGCATGTTTCATGATTATTGGAGAATTACTCACCGGAGTCAGGATTCTGCTGGAAAAAGCGCCGTCAGGATACAGTATTTCTGGAGATCAACAATTGACGGAAACTATACCGAAGCTCCTATTTTTCCAGAAGACGGAGCCAGCCAAAAGGGGAGGCCGAGGAGGGCCACCATGGGCCCTCCCCATAGGCCGGCACGGCCACCAGGCCTGGCGCGCCGCCATGTGGGGAGGGGTCCCACGACCCCCTTCGGCCATCGCCCTTTCGCGTACTTCATCCCCCGAAAACCCTAAGGTGCAGAGGGGCATCGAGGATAGTCACAGCCGCCTCTGCGGGGCGGAAAAACACCAGAGAGAAAAGAGCTCTCCGGCAGGCTGAAATCTGCCGGGGAAATTCCCTCCCGGAGGGGGAAATCGTCGCCATCGTCACCGTCATCCAGTTGGACTTCATTGGGATCATCATCATCATCTCCACCGCCGACACCATCATCTCCACCGCTGCACCCTCGTCTCCGCTGTAACATCTAGGGTTGAATCTTGATTATTTCATAGGGGAAACTCTCCCGGTGTTAATTACTCCTTGTTATTGATGCTATTGAGTGAAACCATTGAACCAAGGTTTATGTTCAGATTGTTATTCATCATCATATCACCTCTGATCATGTTCCATATGATGTCTTGTGAGTAGTCCGTTTAGTTTGTGAGGACATGGGTGAACTCTAAATGTTAGTAGTGAACTATGTTGAGTAATATTTAATGGTTTGATATTTAAGTTTTGGTGTTATTCCTCTAGTGGTGTCATGTGAACGTCGACTACATGATACTTCACCTTTATGGGCCTAGGGGAATGCATCTTGTATTCATTTGCTAATTGTGGGGTTGCCGGAGTAACAGCAACCTAAACCCCCGTTGGTATATCGATGCATGAGGGATAGCAGGATCTCATAGTTTAAGGCTGCGGTTAGATTTATCTTAATTACTTTCTTGTATTTGCGGATGCTTGCAAGGGATTTAATCACAAGTGTGTATTAGTCCTAGGAAGGGCGGTGCATTAGCATAGGTTCACCCACACAACACTTATCAAAACAATGAAGATTAATCAACTATATGAAGCGAAAGCACTAGACTAAATTCATGTGTGTCCTCAAGAACGTTTCGTCATGATAAGTAAACAAACCGGCTTGTCCTTTGTGCTAAAAAGGATTGGGCCACTCGCTGCAATTATTACTCTCGCATTTTACTTACTTGTACTTTATTTATCTGCTATATCAAAACCTCCTGAAAACTTGTCTGTGAGCATTTACAGTAAATCCTTCATCGAAACTGCTTGTCAACACCTTCTGCTCCTCGTTGGGTTCGACACTCTTATTTATCGAAAGTACTACGATACACCCCCTATACTTGTGGGTCATCAAGAGCTAACAAACTATGTGTTCCAGAATCGTCTGTGCGTTTGCTCTTGTTGCAGGAATCTCATGCTGGAGGTTCGATGGGTCACTTTGGGCGTGAGAAGACGCTACTCATGCTAGCTGACCATTTTTATTGGCCAAAGATGAGGCGGGATGTGGACAGATATGTGAAGAGATGCATTACTTGAAACAAGTCCAAGTCCAAGCTGAAGCCTCATGGTTTGTATACACCTTTACCGACCTACTACACCATGGGAAGACATTAGTATGGATTTTGTGTTGGGTTTGCCGTGTACTAAAAGAGGCCATGATTCTATATTTGTGGTAGTGGCTAGATTTTCTAAGATGTCACACTTCATTGCCTGCCACAAGAGCGATGATGCGTCGCATATTTCTAACCTATTTTTCAGGGAGATTGTACGTCTACATGGAGTCCCGAAGACTATTGTTTCTGATCGTGACGTGAAGTTTATGAGATACTTCTGGAAGACACTTTGGGGAAAGCTGGGGACAAAGCTACTTTTCAGCACTACTTGTCATCCCCAAACTGATGGTCAAACTGAGGTGGTGAATAGAACATTGTCACAACTCTTGAGATCCATGATCAAGAAGAAACTGAAAGAGTGGGAAGATTGTTTGCCGCATGTGGAGTTTGCTTATAATAGGGCGGTACATTCTACCACAGATTTGTGTCCCTTTGAGGTGGTGTATGGTTTCAAACCCATTACTCCACTTGACTTGTTGCCTTTACCCATACATGAGAGAGTCAATATGGATGCATCAAAGAGGGGCAGATTTTGTACGGAAGATACATGTGAAGACTAAAGAGTTAATAGAGAAGAAAGGCAAGGACAATGCTGCAAGGGTGAACAAGAAGTGCAAGGACATGTTGTTCAAGCCTGGTGATATGGTCTGGGTACATTTTCGCAAGGATAGGTTCCCAAATCTACCGAAGTCCAAGTTGCTTCCTCGTGGTGTTGGCCCTTACAAAGTGCTTGCCAAGATCAATGATAATGCATACTCTATAGATCTTCCAATTGATGAGTTTGGTGTCTTCAATGTGGCTGATTTGACGCCATATGACGGAGAAGACCTTGGGGCGTCGAGGTCGAAGTCTTTTGAAGGGGGAGATGATGAGGACATCCCTACTACACTACTACCTCCGTCATTGCAAGATGAAGACGATGCTGTTGTGAAGCTGAAGTCCAATGAAGTCAGGATTGGACCCATTACAAGGGCTCATGCGAAGCTACTCAAACAACAGGTGAACTTGTTCCTTAATGATACTTTGATCGATGAGAACTTTATACTCCCTAAGTCCTTTTACTTATGCATGATCAGGTACGAAGAGGGAGCAAGCATTGCACGAGGAGGAGAGGAGCAGCTGGACGTGAAGCTGGACATGAAGCTGGACATGAAGACATCCCATGGACGCACGAGGGAGGAGCGGGAGGCATGTGCGAGGGAGGAAGAAGAAGCTGTCCAGGCCGGTGCCACGCCCGGTCCGATGGCCGCCACGTCGGCCGACCCAGTCATAGGCCCAGTCCAACCGGCCCCCACGCCGGGTGAGCCCGGTTCCGACCGGCTCCTGCACTGGTGCCAACCGGGGGGGTGTATTGTACGTAACCTCGGTGCCCCGGTCATGATCCGGTCCCAGGCCCAGTCCAAACCGGACCGGCCGGTCCCAGGCCCGGTCGACCGGCCCCCACGCCGGCCGTGTCCGAGTCTGTCTCGACCAGATCCTGATCTTGGTCGGTTTTCTATGTATTTTCTTGAACTCTGGTCGTCCTGAACCCCTATATAAGTGCCCAGGATGCCCCCAAATTAGGTTTAGACCATGTTTAAGATAAACCCTAGTTCATAGTTGATTGCTTTGCAACTCTGTTGAATTCATACACCATATTGCATCGATTTGGTGTTTGCTACTGAAAGTCTTGTGTGATCTTCTGTTCCATTGGGAATTAGACGGTTGCAACTTACCGCTTCGTGGTCGGCGGCTACGTGCGCAAGTGTGTGGAGTTGTGAATATCTTGCAGGGTTGAGAGATGTTGCATTGGCGACAGGGATTGATCAAGAGACTTCGTTGGCGTCATACAAGTTATCTCCACCTCCTCATCCTATTATGTTTGTTGTGTTCATCGTGTGTTCATCACCACCACCGTCGCTTACTGAGAAGATCGGGCAACCCCTTATCAACCAGTCAACTAAAGCCTCTATGATCATTTAGTTTTTTACTTGTAATATCACTTTATTCTTTGATTCATAATTTTTTGTCGCTATGCATGATTATGGCCATTATTTCTCTCTTAGTTGGTCGCTCCCAGTATTTTGCTAGCCTCCGCATGTACTGAGTATGAGCTCTACTCGTGCATCCAACCACTAAAAACCAAAGTTTGCCAATTGTCTCCACCATATCTACCTACTAGCATTATTGCTATTCCAAGTATGTTCATCACGTTTTATCTTCCAAATTCAGTTTTGGCATGAGAAAATTAGTTAGTAAAGCTCTCACGAACTTGATGGCACATTTACTTTCTTGCACTTAATAAACTTGATCTTTGTGACTATCTTATGAAGTTTATATGTTTGCAAATTGCAAGTTGGGAGTTAGCACAACCATGCTTTCATGGGGAATGCTTTCAACATTGCACTTATTCCTATTTAGTTTATGTCATGTTCTTTTGTTTATGGATGCCTAGCGGTGAGACATAAAATGGAAACTTGTAAGTCCATGGAGTTTGTAGAGTCAGAGAAACGCAAATCTAAGCCATGCATCATTCATGGTGGAAATTTACAGCGAACCATAGTGGGCATTCTATGAAGCATCTTCAATAAAAAGCTATACCCATTGTAAATAAAAGGATTGATGAGATGCTCATTGTCTGTTTGTCTTGTCATTTTGGAGTGGGATTGCTCCTATGCAGGAGGACTTCCATATCATGGGGCAGGAGGTACCCCGTTGGCGGTTCTCAATGATACATGTATACTTACAATTACAAGAACTTATTTGGGACCTAAGTTGAGTAGCATGAGGTTTAGGTACTCCTATTCAAGGGGCATGAGATTTTCAACTTGTGATTTGTCAAGCATATAGCTCATATTTGCACTCACATTAACTTTAACCATTCAAGATGCTTATGATAGGGGCAATGAGAGAAGCTAATAAGTACCACACTTTTTTGCAAGGTTTATAAAACTTGTTAATCTTGCTTACTCTGCAAAGAGCCTTTCTTTTACTTTTATGTTGAGTCTTCATCTTCTACTTATGCACCAATTAAGAGAGCATAGTTTTCATTCTTAGTTCAATGTGCATAGTCCTAAAATTATTATTGATTGATTCATGATTATGCTATTGCTTGTTCTCAAATTACTTGTATCTAGTCACCCTTTGAACTTTGAAGGTGTCCTAGCATTTATGGTTTGCTACTTCGTAAAGGACATGTTGAGTACCAGTTTGCTATGTTTTCTCTATGCTCACAAGCAAACAATTGCTTTCAATGCACAGTTATTCATGATCCTTTGTTTGAGTTACTTCTCATGTTATAACATAGTTGCTAAGTTATACTGTTAGAATTATGTCTATTATGCCTATGTTTAGAGTACTTTGATCCCAGCTTACAACGTTTTAAATAACTTGATCAAGATTGTGTTGGCTTTATGTCACCTCAAAAATTATTTTGTTATCACTTACCTACTCGAGGACGAGCAGGAGTTAAGCTTGGGGATGCTGATACGTTGCAAACGTATCTATAATTTCTTATGCTCCATACTTGTTTTACGCCAATTCCTATATGTTTTGTGATGGGTTCGATGCATCGAAAACAAAAAATTCTATCGCAAAGATGAATAAATCCAAGATTTAATCTATTGAAAAGCCAAGATCTAATCTATGAGATCGGAGCAACGAGATAGATGAGAACTAACCCTCGTAGATCCAAAGCCTTAAAGAGATCAGATCTCGTGGTTGATGTAGACGATCGTTCCGGTGCTGCAATCCGGCATCACTTCCATACTCGGTCGCACGTACGGTGTCGATGAAGTCCTTCCTCTCCCCATTCCAGCGGGCAGCAGAGGTGTGGTAGATATCCTCGGAATCCTAGAAGCACGACGGCGTGGTGGTGGTGGTGGAGGAGAAAACCTGCAGGGCTTCGCCTAAGCCAGAGCAGGATTGTGGTGGAGGAGAGAGGGGCGGCCAGGGTTAGGGTATGAAGGGGTGGTGCGCCCCTTTCCCCCTCCCCTCTTTATATAGGAGGGAGGGTCGGTTGGGGTGGCCCCCCACGCCCCAAACCCATCTAGGGCCGATGGCCAAAGAGGGGGGAGTTTTCTTCCCCCAAGCCTTTCCCCCTTTAGGGTTTTGGGGAAACCCTAAGGGTTGGCCGACTTGGGCCTTGAGGGGCTCTACGCCTAGCCCATTAGGGCTGGATTGCACCCCATCGGCTCATGTTGGCTCTCCTAGGTTCGTGGGCCCACTAGTGGACCCCCGGAACCTTCTAGAACCTTCCCGGTCTTCCACCGGAAAAATCCCGAATTTTTCCGAACCCCAGAAATCAACTTCCTTTATATGAATCTTATTCTCTCGACCATTTTGGACCTCCTCGTGATGTCCTGGATCCCATCCGAGACTCCGAACAACATTCGGTCTCCATCTCATATTCCGAATCTATTTATATGACATCGAACCTTAAGCGCGTCACCCTACGGTTCGTCAACTATGCGGATATAATCGAGACTCCTCTCCGATCAATAACCAATAGCGGGACCTGGAGATCCATAATGGATCCCACATATTCTGCGATAACTTAGTGATCGATTGAACCATTTACATACGATACCAATTCCCTTTGTCGCGCGATACTTTACTTGGCCGAGGTTTGATCATCGGTATCTCCATACCTAGTTCAACCTCGTTACCGACAAGTACTCTTTACTCATACCGTGGTATGTCATCTCTTGTGACCCTGTCACATGCTTGCAAGCTAATTAGACGACATTCCACCGAGAGGGACCAGAGTATATCTATCCGTCATCGGGATGGACAAATCCCACTCTTGATCCATATGTCTCAACTCATACTTTCCGAATACTCAATCCCATCTTTATAACCACCCATTTACGCAGTGGCGTTTGATGTAATCAAAGTACCGATCCGGTGTAAGTGATTTACATGATCTCATGGTCGAAGGACTAGGTTACTATGTATTGAAAGCTTATAGCAAGTTGAACTTAATGACTTGATCTTATGCTATGCTTACTATGGGTGTGTGTCCATCACATCATTCACCTAATGATATGATCTTGTTATTAATAACATCCTGATGCGGGCTAAGCCCGAGGGTGTGCCCAATCTTCACGGTTTGACCCGGGTGAGTGTGATTGCGGAGGGGGATTCGCGGGGAAGTGGATGAACGCGAAGAACACGATACAAACGCACGCACACACACAATCGGTTATCCTCGTTGGCCCGAACCACCAACCGATAGAATCGCGAGAGAAAGACCAAAGGTAGAATCTCTTGCAAAAGATCGACAAATCCAAATAGAATTCCCAAAGAGTAAAAGACCAACTAAGAATAGAGTTGCAAAGCAAGAGATTCTCAATTGATAGAATTACTAGAATGGAAAAAGATCCGGATAAGGAGGGATACAATAGATGGGTAATCTAAGGTGGGGGTTTCCCAAATCCACAAAGGGATAATAGAGGCATAAGCCAATTCATCTAAACATCATCTCTCCCTCATGAAGGTGGGGGTAGGTGCCTATTTATAGGTAAGGGGATGAAGGGGTAAGTTACAAGCCAAAGTGGGCTGAGATCTGGCTGAGGTTCGATGGGGCGGAAGTTCCGGCTCCTGGGGGCGGAAGTTCCGGTCCTGGGCGGAAGTTCCGGCCATCAGGGGCGGAAGTTCCGGCCACAACTCTTCTGTGTGAGCGCCTTTGGTCTTGACAGCATCTGGGCGGAAGTTCCGGCCTGGAGCGTCCAGCTCTTCTTCCTCCTTCTCTTCCATGCTTCCGTGACATCGGCCTTGCGTCCTCGGGTCTCCATGGCATCCTCCCTTCCCTCCGTACTTGTCGTCGAGTTCCTATCATCAAGGTATGACGGAGTATGAAGTAGTATATCATTCCACATAGGCGATTCGAGGCACGCGTAAAGGAGAAGATTCACCTTAGCGTGTCGTCTTGGCGATGAAGCATATGATGCGGTGAAGACCGAAGGTCGGGCTGCATCATCTCCCCCACTTGAAAAAGAGTCGTCCTCGACGATAAATCTTCATGAATGTGTAGAGGAGGTAGATGACACCAACACTTGAATGTCGCTTCACTTGTCAAGGGCCCTATCAATAGCACAAGAAAAGCCAAGCAACACTCAAAGCATAGCCAATGTTCCACGGGTTTAGCAAGATAGCGCAAGTAGAAAGAGGTCACCTTAGCAAGATGTCGGTGTGCTCTCATTGAGAGATCTTGTGTAGTAGATGTATGGGGTTGAACCCATTCGTTGACGCTCATCCACAAGTCACATGTACCTTCACACAATAAAGACCAAGCAAAGTATATGTGTGCGTGATAGAGGAGCATATCATCAATGACATGTCCATTCATGTTCACAACACCGTTAGCACAACACAAATTTATCAAGAATAATGCATGTGCAAGGTCAATGTGTAAGAACTCCATATGAACATCTTCCAAATGTGGAAACACAAAAACTCCAAATTGTGAGACGACCATGGTGTCCAACTCATGTATAAACTCATTTTCATTGTTGCTCTCAAGGCATCGGAAAGAGAAATTGTTCAACGTTCTTGAAGCAACAAGTGGAGAATTTGGCCAAAACGCATAAGAGGAAGTGTCCAAAATATCATCAACATGTGTGCACACAAACCATTGGAAAGAGAAATTGCTCCTCATATTTGGTGCAACACACAACATATCTTCCAAAAAGTTCACCAAAACATTTGCACAACCGTGCGTGCCAACAAACCAAATGAAAGAGCAATTGGTCAACTTGTTTGAGGCAACACCAACGGTAAGAATCACATCATCATGCTTGCAAAAGAACCAAGAGAAAGAGAAATTGTTCGACATGTTCAATGCAAAGCATGGGAAAGGTATTAGAGCCGGGTTCGATCTTGAACTCACTTGTATTATGCTCTCTAGAGCTCTCTTTGTCAACTCGTGCTCAATCGAGGTTGACATTGGCATTCTTGTACCTACACACACAATAGGCAAAGCAAAGAACGTGTGTGCATGGTATATGAACACATCATCCATCATCACATCACCATTAGCGTTAAGCAAAGCATCATAATAGATATGGTGAATATGCGGAGTAAACATGGGAACATGCTCAACATGGATATATGCAAAGTCTCCAAAATTTGAGAGAGCTATGGGGGAAATCTCATTTACAAGCATATTAACATCATTGCAAACCAAGCATTGGAAAGAACAATTGTTCAACATTTTGGTTGCATTAATGGGAGAGTATTGCAAGCATCTAGCACAAAACATGTTCAACATTTTATCATTGTTGTCGACAAACCTAAGGAAAGAGCAATTGTTCATCAAGGTTGTCACAACACAAGCATTAGCATCATCATTTTCATTGCAAGCAATACATGGGAAAGAGCAATTGTTTGACATATTGCAAGCAAGAGGAAGTAACTCGAAAGACTCATAGCATGGCATGGAAATATTATCATAAGCAACTAATTCCACATGATCAACAATAGTGGTATCACAAGTATCACAAGGGAATGTGAAAGAAGCATATGACATAGCAATAGGATCATCCAACTCATGCAAGCACTCACAAATCATCATGTCCACTAGTGGGATCATGGCATCATCAACACCCATATAGGTACCTTTGTAGTCCGACTCATTTGAAGTGGGTGTTGTGGAAGAGGTAGGCTCCATGTGGCCTCCATGTTCATCTTCAATCAAGCATGGTGTGATAGCATCATATTCATGCACCATGTACATCTTCTCCATGATCGGGAACTCGTCATCCATGGGACCTAATGAGACACAAGGAAACACACTAGAGGTAGAGGGTAAGTTGTTAGAATTCGAAATGGCCTCACATGACCTATCAACTACCACTCTCATCTCATGTGGTGTATCACTCATGCTCTCGAAGTGTATGCACTCAAGCTCACATATAGTGGATGCACTCATCTCACAAATAGTGGAGTCGCTCATCTCACAAATAGTGGAGTCGCTCATCTCACATATAGTGGAGTCACTCATCTCACATATAGTGGAGTCCCTCATCTCCATGGCAATGACGTCGTCGATGTCCGAGCAACCTAGCAAAGAGGAAGACAACACAAGAGGAGTAGAGGTTAATGTGTTAGAAATCAAAGCGTCCTCACTCAACTCATGTGGTGTGTCACTCTTGCTCTCAAGGTGTTTGAAGTAGAATTTGCACTCGGCTTTGTCTTTGGGGGTCATATTGGCTTCAAGAGCTTCTAGCTCGGCAAAGTAGGCTCTCATCTCGGCCTTTTCTTGTGGTGTCATTTTGAGTGGCTCTCACTAGGAAGGGTGTATGTATGTGGTGGAAGGAAAACTACCAAAAGGTCAAAACTCGCAAACCAAAATCGAGAAAATGGTTCAAGGTAGAGAATAACCGATATGTACTCACACACACACTCAAAGCACACGCAAAAGGCTAAGAACTCTATATGGTGGTAGGTGAGGAAGTGGATAGCAAACGAAAAGAACCAAAGAAAATGTCTATTGTCAAATGTGGATAAGATCCAAAGTCAAATGTCAAAAGTGGTGATCTATGTCAAGGAAACACGGAAACACACACAAAGGAAGACCAATGGGGTTAGCGCGACCAAGGAAGTGAGCAAGTAACAAAGATGGTCCTAACGAAGACTATAAGCTCGGTGTCGCGCCAACACAAGAGAGACCGTAGCTCGGTTGCATATGAGAGAAGCAACAAGATTTGCACAAATGCCACTCTTCTCTTTTCTCTCTTAGTGCCTACAAGCTTTGCACTCTTTTGTATCGGTGGACACACACTCTTTTTCTATTTCTTTTCCTTTTTCTCTTTTTTTTTCACTTTTTTTTTTCTATGCTTAGAAGCTTTTTTTTTCTCTATGTATATGTCACACTTTTTCTTCTTTTGTGTATCTTTCTCACCGAGCTTGCTTCGGAGCTTTGCTCAACACAACGCACACACACCCTCTCACGGTCGTGACACTTGTGCAATGCTTCGCAACACTCGGAAAGCCACTCTCAATGGGATAGGTACACAAAGAAAGAAACGGGGCTACAAGGGGTGGGGCAAGTTATACCTATTGATGTTAGGCGGTGTCAAGCACACGAACTTGCGATGATCGAGGTGGTGTCGATGATGGTGTCGAAGTTGCGCCGGAATCCGGGGTGCCAAAGGTGTCGTCGCGGTGTTGGTGTAGGCGCGGAAGCGAAATAGACAACCAATGCACTCCACAAGGAAATCCGAGCAAATTAAGTCAATGCCCGAAAAGTTGGGTCAAAACGAGCGGTCAAAAGTTGGGCTCCAAAAATCGTCAAAAATTAGACGTGGACTATGTGGAGTAATTGGAGGATATTGTTAAAGTTTGGAGTCAAACGGGCTCCGGAAAGTTGTCAAAATTTGGGGCAAAAAGATGGGTCAAAACTGGACGAATTTTGGGTCAAAACTGCGCGCCGGGCGGAACTTCCGGCCTTGTTCCGGTCAAGTTCCGGAAATAGCTGAATTGGAACCAGGGAGCTACTGTGAGCAAAATCGTGCAATTCCGGAACAAAGGCGGATGTTGGGCGGAAGTACCGGCCGGCCGGATGTTCCGCTGAACAGAACCGGAAGTTCCGGTCGTGGAAATTTTCTTTTTCTGGGAAACCTTGAGCGGAACCAGAACTGGATGGAAAATTGGGATTCAAACCATGCGGGGCGTGGGTGGAGGTGCTTGGTAGCTGTGGTGGTTTACTGGGCTTAGGCGTGCGCGCGAGGAATCTGCAGATGGTTGCCTGGCGTGCGAGCGGGATTCGAGCGAGGAGCGGGCTATGGTGAGCAGCTGGCGCGGCCGTGCACTAGCGGGGCAGGTGAGGTCGGGCGGGCGCGCGCTTGGGCGAATTGGGCCAGGGCGGAAGCTGCTGCGGGCGAGGCGTGCGTGGCGCTGCTGCTGTTGCGTGGTCTGCGGCGATTGCGCGCGTTGGGATGGGCGATTTGGAGCACGGAGCGAGCGTGGGCGCGGCGGCGTGTGGTGGTGTGCCTTGCTGCTGCAGGTCGATGGGGGCGCAGTGTGGAGCTGGGGCGCGTGCGTGCGGTTGGTGGCGTGGAGTGGGCCTGTCGGCGGTGGCCTTCTGCGGGCGTGTGCAGGCGGGCGGCTCAGCGCAACTGGAGGAGCAGCGGGGCGAGCGGAGCTGGGCCGAGCGGCCGTAGGCGCGGGCGCGCGATGCGGGCGGCGTGGGGCCAAGGGCGCGGGGCGATCGAGCGAAGCTGGCGTGGATGCGTGCGGGGCGCGCGAGTTGTGCGGGGCTGGCGCGCGTAGGTGGTTGGGCTGCGCGTGGTGGCTTTGGGGTGGTCGCTGCGAGGAAGACGATGGTGGCTGACCCGATTTGGAGATTTTTGGGAGGAGCGGAAGTTCCGCTGGGTAGGGGCGGTAGTACCGGAAATGGCAAAATTTCTGGATCTGGATCTGCCTGATGAACAGCACGAACACGGGCGGAAACTGCGGGACAAATCGCTGGATTTGAGGGGGAAAATGGTGGAATTGACCGGTGAAAAGTGGAGGGATGATAGATCAACACCAAAGACAACAGATCTGTGGACCAAAACCACAAACAACTCAACAAATCCAGAGATCCAAATTCGAGCTATTTTTTGGGGAAAAAATTTTTGGGCAAATTTTTGGGCGAAATTGGTGGAATCGGAGGGTCAAATCCGTGGCAACCTTTGCTCAGATACCATATGATGCGGGCTAAGCCCGAGGGTGTGCCCAATCTTCACGGTTTGACCCGGGTGAGTGTGATTGCGGAGGGGATTCGCGGGGAAGTGGATGAACGCGAAGAACACGATACAAACGCACGCACACACACAATCGGTTATCCTCGTTGGCCCGAACCACCAACCGATAGAATCGCGAGAGAAAGACCAAAGGTAGAATCTCTTGCAAAAGATCGACAAATCCAAATAGAATTCCCAAAGAGTAAAAGACCAACTAAGAATAGAGTTGCAAAGCAAGAGATTCTCAATTGATAGAATTACTAGAATGGAAAAAGATCCGGATAAGGAGGGATACAATAGATGGGTAATCTAAGGTGGGGGTTTCCCAAATCCACAAAGGGATAATAGAGGCATAAGCCAATTCATCTAAACATCATCTCTCCCTCATGAAGGTGGGGGTAGGTGCCTATTTATAGGTAAGGGGATGAAGGGGTAAGTTACAAGCCAAAGTGGGCTGAGATCCGGTCGAGGTTCGATGGGGCGGAAGTTCCGGCTCCGGGGCGGAAGTTCCGGTCCCGGGCGGAAGTTCCGGCCATCGTGGGCGGAAGTTCCGGCCACAACTCTTCCGTGTGAGCGCCTTTGGTCTTGACGAGCATCCGGGCGGAAGTTCCGGCCGGGATGGGCGGAAGTTCCGGCCTGGAGCGTCCGAGCTCTTCTTCCTCCTTCTCTTCCATGCTTCCGTGACATCGGCCTTGCGTCCTCGGGTCTCCATGGCATCCTCCCTTCCCTCCGTACTTGTCGTCGAGTTCCTATCATCAAGGTATGACGGAGTATGAAGTAGTATATCATTCCACATAGGCGATTCGAGGCACGCGTAAAGGAGAAGATTCACCTTAGCGTGTCGTCTTGGCGATGAAGCATATGATGCGGTGAAGACCGAAGGTCGGGCTGCATCACATCCAATGTTCATGATTAGGAAACCATGATCAGCTATTAATCAACAAGCTAGTTAAACGAGAGGCTTACTAGGGACTCTGGTTGTTTACACAACACACATGTATTAATGTTTCCGGTTAATACAATTATAGCATGGGGTGCAAACATTTATCATGAACACTAAGATATACCAATAACTACTATATTATTTCCTCTCAGGCATATCTCCAACAGTCTCCCACTTGCACTAGAGTTAATAATCTAGTTTACATTTGTAAACATATAACACCTTGGCCTTCTGGTGCTTATCATGTTTTGCTCACGGGAGAGGTTTCAGTCAATGAATCTGACACGCTGAGAAACGTATGTATTTTGCAATTCATTTGCGTCTCCACGCATCACTCATTTTCCAAATGAGTCGGCATTTATCGTATATGTTCAGTCTTCTGGTGGAACCTTAATTCCGCGGTCTGAAATATGTCAATAATATTGTCACACACAATATAGCTTCAAAGTTCTGACACTATCGGAAATACACCAAGTTCTCAAAGAACTCCTCAACTCAAACACTCTCGGTCATTGTCAAAACAATGACTTACTCTGCCTTCGTTTGCAAAATCCGTCACAATATTTAGAACTCATCTAAATCTAGCATAGACTTCTTCTAGCTCATTGTGCTACCTTTTAATGAACAATTAGCCTAATTGAGATTGAAATCTATTTTTATATGTGACCAAAATAATATCGGTGCAACGCATCCTTGGCTCTTCCAAAGTACTCAAGGATAATCTTACTGTTGTCCGATGATCATCGCATAGATCATTCTGATATTTGCTCCTAACTCTTTAGAGCACAGGACATCTGATTGTGTACATATTATTCGGGATCTAAAATCACTCATGTGTTTTTACTCATTGAGTGTCAAATACACTCAAGTCTTGTTAAACCTTCACATGGAAAAGAACACCTTCATAATGTTTTCGTATTGATCTATTTCAATATTCATTATATGTACTTTGACTTAAACTTACTATGCGATTCAATCTATCTTCATAGTCTTGACGCTAAATATGTTTTAGTCAATATCATTTCATTGAATTTAATTCACAATGAAACCTTATAATCAGATCAAGTACATAACTACATTATTTATAATAAATGATATGTCATCCACATATAATATTATAACTATGTCTCAGTGCTCCCACTTAATTTCTTGCAAATGCAAGCATCTTCATCGTTTCTGATGAAATCAAAACTCTTTGATTATTTCATCCGGTGAAGATTCCAACTCTGTGATAGTTACTTCATCGAGTGAAGTTTGTATACCTATCTAGTATTTCACGGACTAGCAAAACTATTGGTTTGTATCTAGTATACATCCTTTATACACACTTCTGGTAAGGAATGTATTTCTGCCATCCTACTATCATATCTCATAAAAGGAATATGTAGCGATTACTAGAATAATCCACATAGACTATAAGCATCGCTACGGAAGATCTAATCTTATTGTAGTCAACTCTTTGAACTTTGTCATAAAAAACTTTTCGACAAGTCGAGCTTCTTCAAGGATATTCCATCCAAGTCCATCAATTTTATAGATCCATTTACTTCAAAAAGTATTCACCTATCTTGAATTTCATGGCGCTTAGCCATTTTAACGGAGTCAGGGCCCATCATAACTTTTTTGTATGTAGTTGGTTTATCATTGTTCAAAATCAATCCTTTGTCCACAAATCATTTATTTGATCACAAAGTAAACCACATCTACAAGGTTCAATAGGTACTTCGATCTCCATGACTATAACACTTTGTAGACATGGGAGCCATGACCGTCGTGGTCGCTTCCGGAACCATTTCCGATGCTGCGCTACTCTGATCATCATGCTCAGGTTCATTAACCTTATCAAGTTCCATTGTCCTCCCACTCAAATACTTCGCTAGAAAACAATTTCTTGGAAATAATCAAGTAACATTAACAAACACTTTTGTCTTTGACTTCATAGTGGAAAGAATTCCCAATTTGTTCTTTGGGACAACAACAAAGACATTCATCCGATTTTTGTTGTAAACTCATTTAGTTATGCTACACATACCAAAATTTAAGAAAGGACTATTATGGTTTATACCCATGCCATAACTCGTATGGTGTCATTTCAAAGGATTAATATGATGCTCTATTTAGTGTAAAAGCGGTAGTCTCTACAGCATAATCCACAAAAATATAATGGCATCATTTTATTTTATCTCATCATTAACCCAACAAGATTTGGATACGTCTCTCAGATACTTCATCATCACTATGATACTCCAAGAAACGTGAGTTGTAGAACAATTTCATAACTCTCTTAGATTTTTGGGAAAACTCGTAATTCAAATATTTCCACCATGATCCAATCATAGATATTTAACTTTTCTATTACGATGATTTCCACTTCATACTGAAATTTATTTGAATCGATTCAAATGTTTCAAACTTCTTCCTCATTGAATATATCCTTATATATGCACTCAATTCATTGTTGGAAGTTTTCATGAAGTAGAGGAATCTTCCGCATACAACTATGCCTAAGAACGATATACATCATCTTGTATGTTTCCACTAAGCTAGTTACCCGTTCAACTCTTGGCCTATGAATGGTATTTCAGTCATTCCCTTTAGAAGAGATTTGCAAGTGCCGAACGATTCAAAAATCGAATGACTCTAAAAATCCATTTGCATGGAGTTTCTTCATGCGTTCCTTTCCAACATGACCTAAATGGCGGTTTCACAAATAAGTGGAATTCACATCATTTGCCGTATAGCATTTTAGCGTCAGTGTTATGCATGTGTGTTTCACCATAAATATTTATAATAACTTATCCATCATACATGTAATACTGTCATAATTTGAACAACTCATTGTTTTCATTTCATCCGAACAAAATAACAATTATAAGGTTCTTTATTATAAATCTAAAGGGCTAGGTAGAATGCCAACGACGAACATAATAACTCTTTATTTTTGTTCCAGACGTGGATTATCACCACATTCCTTGTCAGTCACTTAGGCCATAATATTATTTTATTGCGTTGTGTTGTATGACATCTCATACCAACCAATATGGTACAAATACCTAAGAATTTCATTATGTGACTAAACAAAGAATACATTCATAACATGTATATCATCTATATACACCTGAGCTATACTTTCTAGTCTTTTCTTTCTTTCTGCCAAAAACTTTTGTAGTTTCTCTTTTGGCTTTCCTCATTTTTCAGAAAACACATCAACATCAATAACTTCTAGGTTTGTTGGTAAAATACCAATAACCTTGAGGTTCTTACTTTGAAGTTGATCATCACATGACAAGTGTTTCCGATTTCACTATTAGTAACTTTTTAATGTGATGAACAATTTCACTCATAATTTTTATCCATCAAATCATGACATCTTTTCGAGATCATGTCTGTACATGCTAGGCTCGTCAAGTTTAACCTCAGTATTCGCATGTGCAAATCTGGCTTGCACCCGTTGTATGCACACATAGAATCTATAACACCCGATCATCACGGGATGCTTCAAAACGACGAGTCTTATCAACGGTGCATACTAAGGATGACCATTTCATGGATATGCGAATATCGTTAGTGCCCAACTAGTTGGAGGATCGGGACGCCTAGTGTCTTCAACCTTCGTACATTCCCATAAACTTATGAGTTTACATAGTCTCACTAAATTATATTCTATCATCTTGCACTAAGGTCTTAGATATCACATATATCTCAAACCTTGCTTATTTCTGAAAACTAACTTTTCAGCTCCTTACTTTTCAAACGGATTTGAACTTCAAGTTTTACGGAGACAAGATGATTTTAGGTACTAATTGAAACCATTGATCTTTTGAATCATCAATGTGAGGTTTACCAAAAATTCGCAATAGGACTTAACCATTTCTTGATTCTTTAACAATACGGTACCAGTCCGTAGAGTTACTTGTCAGATTTAACAGTATTTCTATCTCAATTACTGGACTAGCGCATGGTAGATAACGGATGGCAATTCTACAAATTTAATTCATAACACTATTCAGACTATGTTCATGATAATTAGTTCATGTTTTAATCTAATTACTAATGAACTCCCACTTAATACAACATCCCTCATAGTTGTTTAGTGGCACACGATCCATATCCACTACACCAAGTCCGATCATCACGTGAGATGATGTAGCTTCAATGGTGAACATCAACATGTTGATCATATCATCCATATGACTCGTGTTCAACCTTTCGGTTTCTTGTGTTCCGAGACCATGTCTGTACATGCTAGGCTCGTCAAGCAAACCCAAGTATTTCCGCGTGTGCAACATGGCTTACACCCGTTGTATGTGAACGTAGAACCTATCACATCCGATCATCACGAGATGCTTCAAAACGACGAACTTTAGCAACGGTGCATACGAGGGGAGAACACTTTATTATCTTGATATTAATGTGAGGGATCATCTTATAATGCTATCGTCGCGATCTAAGCAAGATAAGATGCATAAAGGATTAACATCACATGCAATTCATAATGATATGTTATGGCCTTTCTTCTTGTGCTTTTTATCTTCATCTCCAAAGCACACAAGCATGATATCCATCATCACCAGCATTGCGCCAAGGTCCATTGCGCCGCTTCATGGTTGTCCATCACTTATAGCTACTATAACAACTACTTGAAATAAAGCTATTACATGATGAATAGACACGCAGGTCTTAACAAATTTAAAGATAACCATTAGGCTCCTCCCGTTGGTTGCCATAATACAATAATGATCATCTCATACATCAAATATAGTCACCATCACAAAGTCATATCACATCACCAAATCCTGCAAAAACAAGTTAGACGCCTCTAATTTGGTTTGCATATTTTACATGGTTTAGGGTTTTCGAGTAAGATCCAATCTACATATGAACATGAACCACAACGGTGATACTAGCGTTGTTGATTGAAATAGTAAATTGAATCTTAACTATGGTGAGAGAAACGGACACCCGCAAAGCCCCTTATGCAATACAAGTTGCATGTCAAGCGTGGAGCAAGTCTCATGAGACGCGGTCATGTAAAGTTAGCCCGGGCCGCTTCATCCCCCCACCCCGCAAGATGAAAACTACACATAACTAAAGATAACAGAAACATCAACACCCACAAAACCATTGTCTTCTACTCGTGCAACAGATCTATGCATAGACACGGCTCGGATACCACTAATGGGTTCGATGCATGGAAAACAAAAAAGTTCTATCGCAAAGATGAATAAATCCAAGATCCAATCTATGGAAAAGCCAAGATCTAATCTATGATATCGAAGCAACGAGATAGATGAGAACTAACCCTCGTAGATCCAAAGCCTTAACGAAATCAGATCTGGTTGATGTAGACGATCGTTCCGGTGTTGCAATCCGGCAGCACTTCCGTACTCGGTCGCACGGGACGGTGTCGATGAAGTCCGTCCTCTCCCTGTTCCAGCGGGCAGTGGAGGTGTGGTCAATCTCCTCGGAATCCCAGCAGAACTACGGCGTGGTGGTGGTGGTGGAGGAGAAAACCTGCAGGGCTTCGCCTAAGCCGGAGCAGGGTGGTGAAGGAGAGAGGGGCGGCCAGGGTTAGGGTATGAAGGGGCGGTGCGCCCCATGCCCCCTCCCCTCTTTATATAGGGGGAGGGTCGGTTGGGGTGGCCCCCATGCCCCAAACCCATCTTGGGCCGACGGCCAAAGAGGGGGGAGTTTTCTTCCCCCCCAAGCCTTTCCCCCTTTATGGTTTTGTCTAAGCCCTAAGGGTTGGCCGACTTGGGCCTTGAGGGGTTGTGCTCCTAGCCCATTAGGGCTGGGCTGCACCTACTCGTCTCATGTTGGCCTTCCTAGGGTTGTGGGCCCACTAGTGGACCCCGGAACCTTCTAGAACCTTCTCGGTATTCCACCGGAAAAATCCCGAACTTTTCCGAACCCCAGAAATCAACTTCCCTTATATGAATCTTATTCTTCGGACCATTCCGAACCTCCTCGTGATGTCCTGGATCCCATCCGAGACTCCGAACAACATTCGGTCTCCATCTCATATTCCAAATCTATTTATATGACATCGAACCTTAAGCGCGTCACCCTACGGTTCGTGAACTATGCGGACATAATCGAGACACCTCTCCAATCAATAACCAATAGCGGGACCTGGAGATACATAATGGCTCCCATATATTCAGCGATAACTTAGTGATTGATTGAACCATTTACATGCGATACTGATTCCCTTTGTCACGTGATACTTTACTGGTCCAAGGTTTGATCATCGATATCTCCATACCTAGTTCAACCTCGTTACCGACAAGTACTCTTTACTCGTACCGTGGTATGTCATCTCTTGTGACCTTGTCACATGCTTGCAAGATAATTATACGACATTCCACCGAGAGGGCCCAGAGTATATCTATCCGTCATCGGGATGGAAAAATCCCACTCTTGATCCATATGCCTCAACTCATACTTTTTGAATAATCAATCCCATCTATATAACCACCCATTTACGCAGTGGCATTTGATGTAATCAAAGTACCCATCCGGTGTAAGTGATTTACATGATCTCATGGTCGAAGGACTAGGTTACTATGTATTGAAAGCTTATAGCAAGTTGAACTTAATGACTTGATCTTATGCTATCCTTACTATGGGTGTCTGCCATCACATCATTCACCTAATGATATGATCTTGTTATTAATAACATCCAATGTTCATGATCAGGAAACCATGATCATCTATTAATCAACAAGCTAGTTAAACGAGAGGCTTACTAGGGACTCTGGTTGTTTACACAACACACATGTATTACTGTTTCGGTTAATACAATTATAGCATGGGTGCAAACATTTATCATGAACACTAAGATATAACCATAACTACTATATTATTGCCTCTCAGGCATATCTCCAACATTTTACTTACACTTCGTTGCACTTTTATACATTTTCTGGCACTAACCTATTAACAAGATGCCATAGTGCTAGTTCCCTATTTTCTGCTGTTTTGTATTTGTGAAAAGTTGTACAGGAAATATTCTCGGAATTGGACAAAACAAAATCCGAAGTCAATATTTTTCCGTAATGAAGATAGAGTCCAGAGGGGAGACGGAGAAAGGCCACAGGGCGGTCAGACCTAACCTAGGCGCGGCCTGGCCTCTGGCCGTGCCAAGGGGTGGTGTGGGCCCCCTAGCCCCCACCGACCTCGTCCTTCCGCCTATTTATTCACGATCTCAGGAAAAACCTAAACACCCGAGCCTCCATCCATGAAAAGTTCCGTCGCGGCCGCCATCGCTGACCCTAGCTCGATCGGGAGGGTTCTGAAGCTCTTCCCGGCACCCTACCGGAGGTGGAGATCATAACAAGAGGCATCAACATCGCCATGCCCGCCTCCGAAGTGATGCGTGAGTAGTTCATCCCTGGACTATGGGTCCATAGCAGTAGCTAAATGGTTGTCTTCTCCAAATTGTGCCTCGTGTTTAGATCTTGTGAGCTGCCCTACATGATCAAGATCATCCTTATGTAATGCTACATGTTGTGTTTGCTGGGATCCGATGAATATTGAATACTATGTTAAGATCGATTATATATACTTGTCATATATTATTTGTGATCTTGCATGCTCTCCGTTGCTAGTAGATACTCTGGCCAAGTAAATGCTTGTGACTCCAAGAGGGAGTATTTGTGCTCGATAGTAGGTTCATGCCTCTAGTTTTCTAGAAGAGTGACAACAACTACTAAGATTGTAGATGTGATGTTGCCACTAGGGAGAAAACAATGATGTTTTATCCAAGGGTAATTCTATTGTTTACTTTACACACATTGCTTAATGCGATAATCTGTTGCTTGCAACTTAATACTGGAAGGGGTTCAGACGATAACCGGAAGGTGGATTATTAGTCATAGACGCAGTTGGATTACAGTCTATGTATTATGTTGTAATGCACAAACGAATCTCATAGTAATCATCTTGTCATGTATGGTCGGTATTCTTTCAATTGCCCAGCTGTAATTTGTTCACCCTGCATGTTATTTATCTTTATGGAGACACACCTCTAGTGAACTGTAGTCCACGGTCCTTTCATTTACACTGATAAATTTATCTACTGCAACCATGTTCTGTTTACTTTCCTCAAATACTGTTCTCTTTAATTACTGCAAACATTTCTTTCCACTCGATACGTTTAATCCTTCGTGTTCAACAAAACCGGTGAGATTGACAACCTCACTTTAAGTTGGGGCAAAGTATTTTGGTTGTGTTGTGTGCAGGTTCCACGTTGTTGCTGACGCCGGTAGTGCGCTCTGCCACTAGTCAGCTAGCAACACCTTCAAAAGTCACGCCTTTCTCCTACTAGTCGATTAAACCATGGTTTCTTACTTAGGGCAAACTTGCTGCTGTGCTCATCATACCTTCTGTCAACACCCGGATTTTTAAGTCCGGATGCCTATTATGTCATTCATCGCAATCCCAGGATAATGTTGTTGCGAGGCATAATAGTCGAATATCACTGTCATTATTTATTACAAGCCATAGTGTCTTACAATATTGAATCACATGATTCATCTTACACAAATAGTTGATCTCTCAATCAACATACATACATAAGTTCATACATAGCGGAAGCGTAATAGTAAAGGGACTCTCTAGTCCACAAGCCAACATTTGACGTCAGAAACCCCTAGTTGTCGTAGGCGTCCTGCTGGTCATCCTCGTGATAGTTCTGTTCATCATCGTACTCTGGCCATTTGAATAGCCAGGGACAAAGCCGTAAGTACTTTAAGTACTTGCAAACTAATACTAATGTAAAATGCTAGCTCTTAGAGTAAAGGTGCTAAACTCTATTCTAACTTGCATAAGCCATATTTTAGTTTCACAAGTACTTGCTCATGTGCTAACTAACTCAAGTGGGAACATTAGTGTCATTCCCACACATTGGTATAATTCCAACAAGTCAACAAGTCACCATTCACATTCACCAAGGTTTTCAAAAATTTGACACAGGAAACTGTATGGCCCTTCCAACCGTCCGTAACCGTGGACACGGCTATTCGAATAGATTTACACTCTGCAGAGGTTGCACTCTTGTGCCACAACATTTGATTTCATCCGTCGGAATAATTCCGAATAATCGTAACACAGTACGCGGATCATCAACCATAACCTTTCACTTACACATCCTAGTATGAGCACCTCTCCCCATGAGCTTGGCCTCCCAGTGAAAACCAACTGTTAACCTGGGAACTACACAGGGCTTGGTCGTACAATTCACCTTAATTCACATCATTTCTCAACAACGGAGGCAGCCTCGGCATAACCCCTATGACGTGTGTTCAGAGGGAACTCATACTAAAATCTGTAAACTTCCAGTTAAGCCCTACCCATAATCAGGTATTGTGGGGGTACTCAAAAATTGGAAAGGTATCGCATTCAAACCAATATCAGGGTTTTATCAAAAATCACTTTCTTCTCTTGTTCAAAATCAACTTCAAATCATTCAATGGAATGCGTCATCATTCCAAGGTTTCAAATTCAACCATTCACATGTTCCCATCTAGAGTAGTCAAGTTTTAGTATTTTAGCACTAGCACTAATCATGAGGTGTGCTACATTGCTTTGCTATCTATAAGACTAACCTTGCTACTCTAGTAGTTTTATTCACCTATACCATTTGAAATCAACTCTTTGAAAACACAACAAGTAAGACTTGTATGGTATAAATGTAGGATAGGATTGTATGAAGAAAGATAAGAATTATAGTGCCTTGCCCAAGGAGGGCTTTGCACTTTGCAAGAGTATTAGCTTGCCTTGGTAGTTCTCTAGGTTTTCTTCTTCCTCTTCTGGGTAGAATTCTCCTTCCTCTTGGTAATCTCCAGTGCTAGCGTCTAAATTTGAATACGGGGTATAATCACTAAACAAGCTCAAAGACTATACTAAGCACATCATTACTTCACACAAACTATGCTAAGCACACACATAAAATAATTAGATGCATTGGTTTTCTTTATTAAAGAAAAGTAATTTCCTCTCATTACATATGTAATTACCAATTTCCATTTAGTTCTTGAGAAAAATAATTTCCTCTCATTGAAATCTTCTTAAGATTTAACTTCCCAAATGATCATACATGAATTCATATTGACCTAAGTCAAACATTCATTATCATTGTTTGAGAAAATGATTTAAATGAGGTAAATCACCTCATACCATTTTATAATTCCCCAAATGATTTAAATCTCCAAATATTCATATAGGAGGGTTTGGACCAGGGGTGCAAACATCTCATGAATTCATTTGGGACAAGATTTAAATGAAGTAAAATACTCCATATGATTTACATAATAGTTTTGGACAATATCACTTAACAAAACTAGCCATATAGTCCATTGATTAATCTAGGGCATGATCATGCAAAGTGACCACACCATTTTCTTGCAGAAACAATTAGTGTAAGTCAATTGTGTGTTATTGGAGTTGGAATTAATTAAATATCTATTTTGGTTGATTTTTAATAATTATTTGAATATGAAACAGTCCCTGCTTTCTTCTTTTTATCATTTTATTTCTACAACAAATCTCGAGGTGACACCAGCGGCATATTGTAGATCTTTTTACTAGCTTTCCAAATATATAAAGTTTGTTAAATTTGGCCAAGCCAAACAGATTCTATGAATTTTCAAAGTTGGGTTCAATATTGAATTCAAACTAAATTTATTAAACGGGATTTGAATTAAATAGGCCGGCGGGAAAACTAACTGGGCCCAAACGTTTGAAAACGGCCCAAGGCCAGCCCACCACGCATCTGTGCACGCGTGGGCCGCCTGACAATGGGCTCCACCTGTCAGCGACACTTAATCGCCGAAGCGGTATGGACTAACGTGGGGTGTTGGATTAGAACGCGATCTAACGGTTCACGTGTGTCGTCGTCGATGGCGAGAGAGAAGCTCGCCGGCGGCGCAGGTAGGGGGTCGGAGGGCTTACGGTGGCTCCAGCTAGGGTTGGCAGTGTGCTTGACGAGGTTGTAGACGACGGCGAGGCTCCTGGTAGCAGTGGCGTCGCTCGGGGAGGCCTGGATCGACGGCGATTGCTGCAGGGCTTCCGCGGCTCCGATCTTCCGATTGAGCTTGCTCCGGCGACGATTGGGGTGGCTACTGGTGCTGAGCGAGGCGGTGGTGAGTGGTGATCATGGTGGTGTGCTTGGATTGTCGAGGGGAGGCCTCTATTTATAGGAGGGAGGGGGTGCCGTGGGTGCTGCGGCCAGTCGACAAGGGCGCGGCCGCTCCGGTGAGCTAGAGGGCTAGGCGGCGACGCGGGCGTGTTCACAACGTCACCGCGGTCCTTGGAGCGTCAACGGCGCGGTAAATGGTGGCGTACGGTGGTCGGGCGGGCGCGTGTACTGTCGCGGCCGTGGCGGACGCGTTCGTCCTCTCCGGCGTCCGTGGTCGCCAAGGCATGACGTCGGCGTGTCCGGCGAGCTCCGCGTGGCGAGGTAAGTACCGTGGCGCGCGGATATGGTCGGGGTACGGCGAGATTTGGCGAGCGCCGCGTGGCCGGGTCGCGCGCGTCCGTGCGCCAGTGACGTCGCCCATGCCGCTCGCGGCGTACCTGGGCGTACCTGGGCGCGCGTCGTCCGGGTCCTGTCGGCGTCCTCGCGATCAACGGCGTGCACGGACGATCTCAGCAGGTCGTGGGCGACGCGTTGGACACGGTGGCCGTGCAGATGGTGGAGAAAAAAGGGGGGAGGCGTGTCGAGGGGCGACGTGGCCGGCATGGCCATGTCCACGCCATGGCTGGCCTCTCCTGGCGTTTCCTTGGCATGGGCTCGGTGTAGGGGTGTCCCATGGTCATGGATAGGGCCAGTGATGGTCAAGTGGTGGTCTGGTTTGATCACATTTTGAAAATGGAGATTGTTGAATCTGTTTCAATGTCTCATCTTTGCTTGCTCATATCTTGTGATCAAAAGTGAATTTGGTATCATAATCTTTACAAAAGTTGTCCACCTTGTTGTGTACTTGGATGACATGCCAAGAGTTGGATTTGTTTAGTTTAGAAATTTTGAAATAGAGAGGCTCAAAGTGGTGACCAGACTATAAAAGTCAGAAATGACCATTATCTCATGTGATCATATTTTCAAATTTGAATTTGGTTTAAATGGTATATCTTTGATTCTCAAAGTTGTGATTACTCTTTAATATCATATTACAACTATTGGTGAAGATCAACTGGGTCTAGGGTCAAATTTACAAAAATGACATAGACCATATGTTAGGGTTTTTAGGGTTTTTATAATATTTGATTTCTTTCTCTTTTTGATGGATTTGATTTATGATGATCACTTGATCACTCTAGGATTTTGGAGTTCATCACATACACAAAGTAACAATCATCATGGCATATCACTCAAAATGCACAAGTCCTATGCAGGGTACTATATGCAAAGTAAAAGTTTTTGTTGGTTCTGAATTTTGGATATTTGGAATTGTTCTTCTTCCTTTATTTGAAATTTGGGATGTTACAAACCCTTCCCCCTTACAAAAGATCTCGTCCCGAGATCTTAAAGAAAAATTAGGTGCTAAAGAGATCTGGGTATTCCTTCCTCATGTCTTCCTCTCGCTCCCAGTGGCTTCATCTTCGGTATGATTACTCCACTGTATCTTCAGGAACTTGATGCTTCTGGTGCGGGTGGTTCTGTATGCTTCTTCCAAGATGCGAATCGGCACTTCGCGGTATGTCAGATATTGGTTGATATCCACCGAACGGTGATCGATGTTCTTGAACACTTCGGTCTTCTCAGGGACTTCAAGGCACTTCCGGAGGAGTGAGATGTGAAAAACGTCGTGCACAGCCGACATTTCTTCAGGCAACTCCAGTTGATAAGACACTTCGCCTCGGTGACTCAGAACTTTGAAGGGTCCGACGTATCGGGGTGCGAGCTTTCCTTTCAGCTGAAATCTCTGCATTCCTTTCAGGGGGGATACTTTGAGATAGACAAAATCTCCGATCTCAAAGGTCATCTCTCGGCGTCTCTTGTCGGCGTAACTCTTCTGCCTGGACTGAGCAGTCTTGAGATATTCGTGGATCTTGTGCACCTTCTCTTCAGCTTCACGAAGAACATCAGGTCCAAAGACTTGACTTTCTCCGACTTCCGACCAATTCAGGGGAGTACGACACTTCCTTCCGTACAGAGCTTCAAAGGGGGCCATCTGTAAACTGGCTTGGTAACTGTTGTTGTAAGAGAATTCTGCGTAAGGTAGGCAGTCTTCCCACTTAGATCCATATTCCAGTACACATGCTCTCAACATGTCTTCCAATATCTGGTTGACTCTCTCGGTCTGTCCATCGGTCTGCGGGTGATAGGCGGTGCTGAAATTCAGACGGGTTCCTAGTCCTTCATGCACCTTCTGCCAGAATCTTGAGGTGAATTGTGAACCTCTATCTGACACTATTGACTTCGGGGTTCCGTGCAGAGCGACTATTCTAGAGATGTATAGCTCAGCTAACTTTGGGCCTTGGTAGGTGGTCTTGACAGCGATGAAATGGGCTACCTTGGTCAATCTATCAACAACTACCCATATGGAATCATTTCCTTTGCTGGATTTGGGCAAACCTGTGATAAAGTCCATTCCTACAGAGTCCCACTTCCATTCTGGAATCTGTAGTGGTTGCAGCAGTCCGGCGGGTCGCTGATGTTCTGCCTTGACTCGCTGACAGATATCACACTTGGCGATGTAGCTTCCGATCTCCCTCTTCATTCCATGCCACCAAAATTGTTCCTTCAAGTCTTGATACATCTTGGTACCTCCGGGGTGAATAGAGTATAAGGTGTCATGGGCTTCCTTCAGAATCACTTGCTTCAACTCTGAGTCCGACGGTACACACAGGCGTCCGTTGTACCAAAGGACTCCTTCTTCATCTACGGTGAATCCCGGTGCTTTTCCTGCGGCTATCTGGGTCTTGATTCCATCAATGCTGGCATTTCCCTTCTGAGCTTCCTTGATCTGACCAATCAAGGTGGGTTGTAGCTCCATGCTGGCTAGGAATCCTTCACTGACTAACTCCATTCTAAACTGCTCAAACTCCTGGTATAGGCTGGGTTGTTCTTCGGCTATCATTGAGTTCAACTGGTACGGCAGTCGACTCAACGCATCCGCTACCACATTGGCCTTGCCGGGGTGGTAGTGGATCTCCATATCATAGTCTTTTATTAATTCTAACCATCTTCTTTGCCTCATGTTCAGCTCCTTCTGGGTAAAGATATACTTCAGGCTCTTGTGATCCGAATAGATCTCGCAGCGATTACCCATGAGGTAATGACGCCACACCTTCAGTGCTAAAACTACGGCTGCGAGCTCGAGGTCATGGGTGGGGTAGTTCTGCTCATGCTGCTTTAGTTGCCGGGACAGATAAGATATCACTTTGCCTTCTTGCATAAGCACACATCCGAGACCAATCTTGGATGCACCGCAGTAAACGTCAAAGGGTTTGGTGATGTCCGGCATGATCAGAATTGGGGCTGAGGTCAGTCTAAGCTTGAGTTGTTGGAAACTCTCCTCACATTTGTCGATCCATTCGAACTTCTTGTCCTTCTTCAGCAGTTGGGTCATTGGTCGAGCGATGCTCGAAAAGCCTTCTACAAATCTGCGGTAATATCCGGCTAATCCAAGAAAAGCGCGGACCTCGGTCTGGGTGGTTGGGGCTTTCCATTCTGCAACAGTCTTGATCTTGGCGGGATCTACGGCAATTCCTTCTACAGACAAGATATGTCCCAGGAATCCTACCTCCTTCAGCCAAAACTCACATTTGCTGAACTTAGCATACAACTTATGCTCTCTAAGGGTCTCCAGGATAGCTTCAAGGTGTTGCTCATGTTCTTCCTCAGACTTGGAGTAGATTAGAATGTCGTCGATGAAAACGACAACAAACTTATCCAGAAAGTTCATGAAGATCTTATTCATGAGATTCATGAAATAAGCGGGGGCATTGGTCAATCCAAATGACATTACATTGTACTCGTACAATCCATATCTGGTGGTAAAGGCAGTTTTGGGAATGTCCGATGCACGAATCTTCAGCTGGTGATATCCAGTCCTGAGATCAATCTTCGAGAATACTACGGCACCGGTCAGCTGGTCAAACAGGTCTTCTATCTTTGGCAAGGGGTATTTGTTCTTGATGGTGACATCGTTAAGCTTACGATAGTCCGTACATAAACGACTGGCACCATCCTTCTTATCCACAAACAAAACTGGGGATCTCCAAGGTGACGCACTTGGTCGAATCAGACCTTTGGCTAACAGTTCATCCAGTTGCTTCTTCAGCTCTACGAGCTCTGCTGGGTTCATACTATAGGCTCTCTGGGCAATAGGTCCGGTTCCGGGGATTAACTCGATGATAAACTCGATATCCCGATCTGGGGGCATACCGGGTAAACCATCAGGAAACACATCAGGATATCGACAAACGACCCTGATCTGATCCAAGGTTGGCATGGCTACACTCTGGTTGCAGGTAAATTTTCTGGGTAGCAGTTCAAAGATATGTTCTACTAAGATACCGGTGCTACTGGTCATGGTGATGGCTTTCTTGGCACAGTCAATCATTCCATGATGCTTTGCCATCCAATCCATACCCAGCACTATTTCCAAACCTTTGGTTCCCAGAATTATCAGATTGGCATAGAAATCTACTTCATGAATTCTGATGGGTACATTTTTACAAAATTTCCTGGCTTTAGTGGTTGATCCGGGGATTTGAACTATCATGACATGTTTCAAACTGAGAGGTTGAATTTTACTTGTTGATGCAAAGTCTTCGGTGACAAAAGAATGAGATGCTCCGGAATCAAACAACACTCTGGCAGGTACTGAGTTGACAGGAAACATACCCAGTACAACATCTGGTGCTTCCTGGGCTTCTTCAGCATTCATGTGGAAGAGACGGCCGTTGCGGTTATTGGGGTTGTTGGGGGCGAACTTCTTTCCGGTGGAAACGCGGCGTTGCTGCTGAACAGGTGCAGCGGTGTTGCCGGCGAGCTTGGCGAGTCTCTTGGGGCACTCATTGGAGTAGTGTCCCACTACACCACACTCATAGCAAGTGATGGTGGACTTGTCCTTGGTTGCGACGGGAATGGCGTTGCTCCCAGTCCTTGGAGCTGTGTTGGTGTTGTTGTTGTTGGTGTTGGGGGCTCTCATTGGGGCTCGGTTGAAGTTATTGGTGTTGTTCTGGTAGTTGTGGTTGTTGTTGTGGTGGCCTCCTGGCCTGGGGTTTCCTCCACTCCGGTTCTGAAAACCGGGGCGTGAAGTCTGCATCTGGGGTTTGTTGTTTCTGGGGGCAAAACCTCCGCTTGAGCTGGGGCGATACTTTGGAGTATTGCTGGGCCCACTACGGTGCATCATGCGGCGTTTGCGGTTCTCATTGGCTTGGTTCAACTTGCCCTCCATCTGAATGGCGGAGTCAACAAGGGCTTCAAGGTCGGCAAAGGGGATGTTGACTAGGACAGTCCGCATCTCATCATGCGATCCGTTAAGGAATCTCTC
>NC_061510.1:190287458-190386744 GCF_022539505.1 Lolium rigidum | reverse complement strand
GTCCGAGCTGATTTTAACCGGGTGGCCCGGTGTGCCGTCCGGTCGACCGGGCGTGCGGCCTGCTGAGCGTGTTGAGCTGATAGCTGAGCAGATTCTGCGCGTGAGGAGCTGGAGGAAAGCGAGCGGAGGAGAAAGCAGGCCAGCGGCTGAACTTGGAGATGGACACAGGGTAGCGAGCTGAATGGAATTTGGCGCTTGCTCGCGAAAGGATTTGGTGCCTGATTGGCCGGTTGCGCGCGATGTGCAGCAGGGAGCGAGCGTGGTGGTTTTGGTCGGCCGGCGCGCGGTGATGGGCGCTGCGCGTGCGCTATACGTGGTGGCCGGCGGCTTGGACTGGGCACAGCAGGGCGAGCGGGGGCCAAGGGCGCGCGGCGCAGGGTGGTGTGGGCGAGCTGCGCTGTGCGGGAGATGGTGGCCTGAGCAGCACTTGGGCGTGGGCGCGTGCGGAGCAAGCTGCGGCTTGGTGGCGCGATGGGCAGCGGCAGTTGGCAGCGCGGGCGCGTGGTGGCGTCTGGAGGGAGCCAGGCGGTGGCTTGTGGGCGCGGCTCGGCTGAGCTGAGCGGGCAGTTGGCGGCGGCGGGCGGGCCAGGGGAGGGGCGAGCTGATGCTAGCGTTGACCCAACGAGGAAGAAGATGTTCTTCCTGTTCTTCACGGTTGGCTCGAAAATGCTCAAATTCGAGTGAAATTTGATGAAATTGATGGGAAAAAGATGGGAGAAACATAGATCAGCACCAACAACATCAAATCTATGGATCAAAACCACAAAAAAACGCAACAAATTCGCAGATCAATTTTTGAGCTATTTTTTGGGGCAATTTTTTTGGAAATTTTTTGGGCGAAAATTGGAGAGATTTGTGGTCAAATTCGTGGCAACCTTTGCTCTGATACCATATGATGCGGCCTAAGGCCACGTGGGTTGCCCGATCTCACGAATTGACCGAGGGAAAGGCGGGGGAGAGGAAGAACACGAAGAACATGGCGATGAACACGATGAACACACGCAAACACACACCAACTCGATACAATTCGGTTTACTCCCGATAGCCCGAACCACTATCCCGATAGAATCTCTCAAGAGAGAGACACGCGGTAGAATCCCCGAGAGGAAGATCGGTATACGATTGGTGGAATCACACGAGTGAGAGACCGGTGGTAGAATCACAAATGTGAGAGACTAATCATATAAGGAGTGCCTTGTACAATAGATTTGGATAATCTAACGAGGGGGTTTCCCTAATCCCGGAGGGATGGTGGAGGCATAAGCCAAGTTCTCACTCAAGTTATGTCTTACCTAATGAAGGGGGAGGTGGGAGCCTATATATAGGGAGCTACCAAAGGAGGGGTAGTTTAGGCATACAAAGGGATAAAGGGTTCGAGATTTGATGCTCTTTGCGGTGGGGCGGTAGTGCCGGCGCAGGTAGGGTGACGGGGCCGTCATCCTCGGGTGTAGTGGTAGGGCGGCGTATGCCGGTGGAGATGGGCGGCAGTGTCGGTCGTCTCGAACCGGCAGTGCCGGCCCTCGCGCGCGTCCCCTTCTCCTTGACGATCTCTTCCATGCTTCCCATGACCTTGACGTTGACCTTGAGTCCTCGAGCCTCCATGGCGTCATCCACTTCCTCCATACTCGCCGATGCATACCTATCATGGTCATATGACGTAGGATGAAGTAGCATACCATTCAGGAGAGACATTTGTAGGAACGCATAAAGGAGAAGATTCACCTTTGCGTGACGTGTAGATGTTGACGCACATGATGCGGTGGAGACCGAAGGTCGCCCCGTATCAGACAGTCTGCATCTCATCATGCAGTCCGTTCAGGAATCTCTCCTGTCTCTTCTCAGTAGTGTCAGTCTCATCAGGGGCGTACCTTGACAGTGTAAGGAACCTGTCGCGGTATTCTACCACCGTCATCCGTCCTTGCTTGAGTTCGCAGAATTCATCCCGCATCTTCTTGATAAGACCCGGGGGCACATGGTACTTGCTGAACTTGAGCTTGAAATGTGCCCAAGTCATGACTTGACCTCCGTTCATGGCACGGGTGCTGGTCCACCAGGCTCGGGCTGGTCCGTCAAGGTAGTGGGTTGCAAACAGGACCTTCTCATTGGCTTCAACTCCGGCGACCTCCAAGTTGTTCTCCATAGTCTGGAGCCAGTCGTCGGCGTCGAGGGGTTCTTCAGTCTTGCTGAACACCGGAGGGTTGGTATTCTGGAAGTTCTTGAGTTTGGATCCGGGATGATCATGATTCCCATGGCCTTGGTTAGCAAGGTTTTGCAAGGTGCTGCGATGTTGGCTTGACGTTCAGCTCTTTCAGTCTCCCTGTCTTGAAGCAGGGTTTGCAGCAGTTGCATCATGGCATCGTTGTTGTTGCGATTGGGAGGGGCCATCTGAATATACAGGAGATTATAAGATAAGAGGGAAATTCTATGGTTTATTTTGAATAAGTTCAAAAACTTGTAAAAACTTGAATGCTTTGGATGACACACACAAACATTCATTCATGCCACATCACACATTACAAACTAGTAGTTCAACACTTCCAATGGTTTTAAGAACCATTTCTCATACTACGATACAACTGACGGGATACAACTCATGCCTACATCAGTGCTCAGGTGTGGCTACCCTCATCCTCAATGTCGATGGGAACGACATCATCAGGTCCTGGCTCCAGGAACGCGTAGTCCTCCTCCTTAGTGAATTCGTCCTCCTCGAAGTCGTCATCGTCACTCAGGAAGGCTCCTCCTCCCTGAATATCGATACCGGCTTCGTCTTCCTCCATCTCCAGCAGCTGCTCCTCCTGAGCCTTGACAGTGGTCTCAAGTGATGCTATCTGAGCGCGAAGGCGCGTGATAGTAGCATCCTTCTTCGCACACCGCAGGCGAAGCTTGTTGCGGTCCCTGGACAGCATCTTGATAGCATCGCCATGAGTGGCCAGGGCGAGGTGAGTCTGGTTCGCGTACATCCGGGCGTTATCCAGATCCAGCTAAGTATGATACAGCATGAAGTCTAGATGCTCGGCGTGATGCCTCAACTCAGGGTGAGACTGCAGAGCCATGGGTACTCCTGCGGCATCACGCGTCACTAGGTGAGCGAAACGGGACGCAAGCAGGCGCACCGCGTTCTGTCCACAGAGGCGTGCCAGTGCCTCCTGCAGGCCGCGTGCAAGGCCATCGAGCCAGTTGCTCTCACGGAAAGTGAACAGGATTCTCTCCGAGGTGGGAGACTCCATGTTTCCCCTCAGATCAGCAGTAATGATCCATTGCAGCTCTCCGCCAGGCTGATCATTCACCTGGATCCCATGGAACTCGGGCTGGAGGCGTCCCAGAAAGTTCGAGACCGCGGTGAGATCGTGCTCGAAAATCAAGCTGCCTCCGTTACCAAGTTGGTAAAACTTGGTGTTGACGGGTGCGTTGGGCTCCATCTGAAAGTGAATTAGGAGAGTAAGTTAGAGATTTGAACAAGTGTGGCAAAATTTTAAGTAGGCATAATAAGAAGGAGCATGATTTAACAAATTTCGAAAAAGCCTCCAGGACAAGAATATGAATAATTTTTCATAAATATTCTTTTCATTTTGATTTCAAAGTTAGGTTTTTATGAACGCCCATTCTAACTAAGGTTTTCTAAGGTCAAATAATGGCTCTGATACCAACTTGTCAACACCCGGATTTTTAAGTCCGGATGCCTATTATGTCATTCATCGCAATCCCAGGATAATGTTGTTGCGAGGCATAATAGTCGAATATCACAGTCATTATTTATTACAAGCCATAGTGTCTTACAATATTCAATCACATGATTCATCTTACACAAATAGTTGATCTCTCAATCAACATACATACATAAGTTCATACATAGCGGAAGCGTAATAGTAAAGGGACTCTCTAGTCCACAGGCCAACATTTGACGTCAGAAACCCCTAGTTGTCGTAGGCGTCCTGCTGGTCATCCTCGTGATAGTTCTGTTCATCATCGTACTCTGGCCATTTGAATAGCCAGGGACAAAGCCGTAAGTACTTTAAGTACTTGCAAACTAATACTAATGTAAAATGCTAGCTCTTAGAGTAAAGGTGCTAAACTCTATTCTAACTTTCATAAGCCATATTTTAGTTTCACAAGTACTTGCTCATGTGCTAACTAACTCAAGTGGGAACATTAGTGTCATTCCCACACATTGGTATAATTCCAACAAGTCAACAAGTCACCATTCACATTCACCAAGGTTTTCAAAAATCTGACACAGGAAACTGTATGGCCCTTCCAACCGTCCGTAACCGTGGACACGGCTATTCGAATAGATTTACACTCTGCAGAGGTTGCACTCTTGTGCCACAACATTTGATTTCATCCGTCGGAATAATTCCGAATCATCGTAACACAGTACGCGGATCATCAACCATAACCTTTCACTTACACATCCTAGTATGAGCACCTCTCCCCATGAGCTTGGCCTCCCAGTGAAAACCAACTGTTAACCTGGGAACTACACAGGGCTTGGTCGTACAATTCACCTCAATTCACATCATTTCTCAACAACGGAGGCAGCCTCGGCATAACCCCTATGACGTGTGTTCAGAGGGAACTCATACTAAAATCTGTAAACTTCCAGTTAAGCCCTACCCATAATCAGGTATTGTGGGGGTACTCAAAAATTGGAAAGGTATCGCATTCAAACCAATATCGGGGTTTTATCAAAAATCACTATCTTCTCTTGTTCAAAATCAACTTCAAATCATTCAATGGAATGCGTCATCATTCCAAGGTTTCAAATTCAACCATTCACATGTTCCCATCTAGAGTAGTCAAGTTTTAGTATTTTAGCACTAGCACTAATCATGAGGTGTGCTACATTGCTTTGCTATCTATAATACTAACCTTGCTACTCTAGTAGTTTTATTCACCTATACCATTTGAAATCAACTCTTTGAAAACACAACAAGTAAGACTTGTATGGTATAAATGTAGGATAGGATTGTATGAAGAAAGATAAGAATTCTAGTGCCTTGCCCAAGGAGGGCTTTGCACTTTGCAAGAGTATTAGCTTGCCTTGGTAGTTCTCTAGGTTTTCTTCTTCCTCTTCTGGGTAGAATTCTCCTTCCTCTTGGTAATCTCCAATGCTAGCGTCTAAATTTGAATACGAGGTATAATCACTAAACAAGCTCAAAGACTATACTAAGCACATCATTACTTCACACAAACTATGCTAAGCACACACATAAAATAATTAGATGCATTGGTTTTCTTTATTAAAGAAAAGTAATTTCCTCTCATTACATATGTAATTACCAATTTCCATTTAGTTCTTGAGAAAAATAATTTCCTCTCATTGAAATCTTCTTAAGATTTAACTTCCCAAATAATCATACATGAATTCATATTGACCTAAGTCAAACATTCATTATCATTGTTTGAAAATGATTTAAAAGAGGTAAATCACCTCATACCATTTTATAATTCCCCAAATGATTTAAATCTCCAAATATTCATATAGGAGGGTTTGGACCAGGGGTGCAAACATCTCATGAATTCATTTGGGACAAGATTTAAATGAAGTAAAATACTCCATATGATTTACATAATAGTTTTGGACAATATCACTTAACTAAACTAGCCATATAGTCCATTGATTAATCTAGGGCATGATCATGCAAAGTGACCACACCATTTTCTTGCAGAAACAATTAGTGTAAGTCAATTGTGAGCTATTGGAGTTGGAATTAATTAAATATCTATTTTGGTTGATTTTTAATAATTATTTGAATATGAAACAGTCCCTGCCTTCTTCTTTTTATCATTATATTTCTACAACAAATCTCGAGGTGAGACCAGTGGCATATTGTAGATCTTTTTACTAGCTTTCCAAATATATAAAGTTTGTTAAATTTGGCCAAGCCAAGCAGATTCTATGAATTTTCAAAGTTGGGTTCAGTATTGAATTCAAACTAAATTTATTAAACGGGATTTGAATTAAATAGGCCGGCGGGAAAACTAACTGGGCCCAAACGTTTGAAAACGGCCCAAGGCCAGCCCACCACGCATCTGTGCACGCGCGGGCCGCCTGACAATGGGCTCCACCTGTCAGCGACACTTAATCGCCGAAGCGGTATGGACTAACGTGGGGCGTTGGATTAGAACGCGATCTAACGGTTCACGTGTGTCGTCGCCGACGGCGAGAGAGAAGCTCGCCGGCGGCGCAGGTAGGGGGTCGGAGGGCTTACGGTGGCTCCAGCTAGGGTTGGCAGTGTGCTTGACGAGGTTGTAGACGACGGCGAGGCTCCTGGTAGCAGTGGCGTCGCTCGGGGAGGCCTGGATCGACGGCGATTGCTGCAGGGCTTCCGCGGCTCCGATCTTCCGATTGAGCTTGCTCCGGCGACGATTGGGGTGGCTACTGGTGCTGAGCGAGGCGGTGGTGAGTGGTGATCATGGTGGTGTGCTTGGATTGTCGAGGGGAGGCCTCTATTTATAGGAGGGAGGGGGTGCCGTGGGTGCTGCGGCCAGTCGACAAGGGCGCGGCCGCTCCGGTGAGCTAGAGGGCTAGGCGGCGACGCGGGCGTGTTCACAACGTCACCGCGGTCCTTGGAGCGTCAACGGCGCGGTAAATGGTGGCGTACGGTGGTCGGGCGGGAGCGTGTACTGTCGCGGCCGTGGCGGGCGCATTCGTCCTCTCCGGCGTCCGTGGTCGCCAAGGCATGACGTCGGCGTGTCCGGCGAGCTCCGCGTGGCGAGGTAAGTACCGTGGCGCGCGGATATGGTCGGGGTACGGCGAGATTTGGCGAGCGCCGCGTGGCCGGGTCGCGCGCGTCCGTGCGCCAGTGACGTCGCCCATGCCGCTCGCGGCGTACCTGGGCGTACCTGGGCGCGCGTCGTCCGGGTCCTGTCGGCGTCCTCGCGATCAACGGCATGCACGGACGATCTCAGCAGGTCGTGGGCGATGCGTTGGACACGGTGGCCGTGCAGATGGTGGAGAAAAAAGGGGGGAGGCGTGTCGAGGGGCGACGTGGCCGGCATGGCCATGTCCACGCCATGGCTGGCCTCTCCTGGCGTTTCCTTGGCATGGGCTCGGTGTAGGGGTGTCCCATGGTCATGGCTAGGGCTAGTGATGGTCAAGTGGTGGTCTGGTTTGATCACATTTTGAAAATGGAGATTGTTGAATCTGTTTCAATGTCTCATCTTTGCTTGCTCATATCTTGTGATCAAAAGTGAATTTGGTATCATGATCTTTACAAAAGTTGTTCACCTTGTTGTGTACTTGGATGACATGCCAAGAGTTGGATTTGTTTAGTTTAGAAATTTTGAAATAGAGAGGCTCAAAGTGGTGACCGGACTATAAAAGTCAGAAATGACCATTATCTCATGTGATCATATTTTCAAATTTGAATTTGGTTTAAATGGTATATCTTTGATTCTCAAAGTTGTGATTACTCTTTAATATCATATTACAACTATTGGTGAAGATCAACTGGGTCTAGGGTCAAATTTACAAAAATGACATAGACCATATGTTAGGGTTTTTAGGGTTTTTATAATATTTGATTTCTTTCTCTTTTTGATGGATTTGATTTATGATGATCACTTGATCACTCTAGGATTTTGGAGTTCATCACATACACAAAGTAACAATCATCATGGCATATCACTCAAAATGCACAAGTTCTATGCAGGGTACTATATGCAAAGTAAAAGTTTTTGTTGGTTCTGAATTTTGGATATTTGGAATTGTTCTTCTTCCTTTATTTGAAATTTGGGATGTTACACCTTCCTCTTGGGGTTCCCCAACAGTGTGAAGTCTGTGTTACGACGAGCACCATCAGGCATCCATGCTAACAAATCGATATGAGGAAGTTTCAACCAATTTAGAACATCCGTTTAGTTTTTTTAGCATGTAGATGAGATCTAAGAGTTATCATTTTTCTTAAATTCTGGCAAATTTGATGAAATTTTCAAAATTTACTTAAAATTTCAAAAAAAATAGTAGCTGAAAAAATACAACATACATAATATGGGAAAGTTTGATATAATATATAGAAGTAAATGCAGTATTACAAGATAAATTGAAGGGGCTAAACTGCTAAATTCCATATTTGGACCTCTATGCTACAAATCATTACATGTATAGTTGGTGTTTTGTGCAAAAGACAGATAAAATGAGTAATTTGTGCGGGTTAATTTTTTGATCTAGTGGAATCCTATAGGAATTTTGAAGGATCGTCAGCATTATATGAATTTTTCCTATGTGCACCTTTTGATTCATATGGCTGAATCCTTAAGATTGCATTGCACTATGTTTCGCAGGGAATTTTTCATCCACTCAAACCTCACACGTTACAAATCCTCTCTCTCTCTCTCTCTCTCTCTGAAACTTGGTCTACTAGGCTAGCTACTACCTATATACTCCCAGACCGGCCTTCATAAACACTCATCTTCTTATGCACATTCCAAGAAGAGAAGTATTTGCTTGTTAAATTTCAAAAAAAAATCCGTTAACACGGGATACATCTGTAATAATCAGAGCTAAATACACTCCTAGTCCTAGAAGTTGTTCGGTAGGTGGAAATTAGTCCCACTTCTTGCGAAACAGGGTAAAGTAATGCTAATACTTGTTGTATTGTGCAAAACTAGCTAATCCCAATGATTGTGGCGCGGACACATGGGCATGCATTTTGCAAAGAAAACATTTCGAAGTTACATGTGACCTTGTTATTGCTTTACCTAGGTGGGCCCGACTGGGTAAATCAATAACAATTTGACATGTAACTTCAAAAATGTCTAAGGTTATTTTCACAAAAAATACATCGCCACATGTCCGCAAGAATCATTGGGACTAGTTGGTTTTGCACTATACCACATGTATTAGGACGACTAGTTCACCCCAATTCACCGGCTTCACCATTCGTACAACAACCTACCATGGTAACATATGCATATTTTCTCCCAAAACTCATGACAAACTTTAAAGAACATGCAATTAAAAATTAAAAATTGAGTGAAATTGGTTAAAACTCCACATAAGTCCACATATATTGCAGAACTCGAGAAATAATGAACGTATCACCTAAATGGTCATCTTATGACGTATACCATCCTTCTTCTCCTCTCACCCTCCACTTTAGAGGGGGTGGTAGAAAGCCATGTTAATAAATTAACACGTACATGGAAGCAAAAAAATCAAACTTGATTTCTCGAAATTGCCTTAGGACTGTAGGTTCGTTATTTTTTAATAGCATCTATATCTCATACGACAACACAAGCTAGTCCACATTTTTAATTTTATTGAAGTTCTTTTTGTTGCATTCAAATTACTTCATTTTTTTAGGACCACCATCTGTACACGGGTAATGAAAATTTCAATGATCTTAGTTCAAGTCTTGATACACACACTCAAAGTGAGTGTCGAATTAATATAGGTGATGGATGTCTCGGGCTTCGGCCAAACTGGTAGGACGGTGAGGCCTGAATTAATAAAGCCACCACCATCCTTCTTCTCCCCTCACCCCTCCCCTCTACCCTCCTCATCCATATCCTCTTCAAAGAACATCAAGAGGATGAAGTTTCCAAATGCGAAGAGTCAGGAGGTGGTAGCAAAGATTGAGTGCCCCCACGACAGGTGCGGGAGCGTGGTCGCCTACAACGAGCTCCATGACTACAGGATCGCGTGCTCGCACGGCTTGTGCGATTGCACAGAGGCCGGTTGTGACTTCGCCGCCTCGCCAGCAGCGCTCGTCGCCCACCTCATAGAAATCCACTCGATTCGAGTGGACATGATCCCGTACGGCACCACGAGGGCGTTCATCGGTGCTGGCACCACTAGAGCCAAGACGACTGGCCATATTCTACGGGAACGATGGTACCATGTTCGTGCACACACATATGTGCAAGCCTTTCCAGAGAGGGACAGCGTGGCGGACAGCCTAACCGTTGATTGTGTTAGGTCTGCGGCGTGCATGTGGCCGAAGTACAAGGTGCTTGTGTGGCGTGAGCACTGTAATTTCGGTAAAATACCCAAGTATACAATCGAGTTTACGGCGAAGAGCAGGACGACGTCGGGCACCGCCTGCAGAACGCGCCAACGGTTGTCGTCGATACTGTTTCCATCGTCCTGCCGGCCGGAGCTGACTATTTGGATGCGCATCGACCTATGGTACATGCTCCTATCTTAATCTTGTGTTTATCCTAATGGTGATTTGATTTATGCAGTACTAAATTAATTAGTTTTTGTTGTAAATAGGGACTCTTCGGACTAGAACAACGGGTTTAGGATGCCAACTATGGGCTTGTTTCATTCAGAGGATTCACCAGGGCAGCCTTATAGATGATATGATCTTATTTGGCGAAGAGGGACTTGCTTGCGTTTCCAATCTTCAGTTAGGGCCCTTTTTGTAAACACTAAGCGCATGATTGTATTTTGTGTTTATGTTGACATACTCTATGGTGTAATTTATAATCCCATCTCCTGATTAAATGCAGCTCTGGACCCTTCCAGGTCTTTCCCTGGCCAATCTTTTATTTTTACTATTTATTACACATACCGTAACAAAGTGTTTAATGCACATTCTCATCGACTTCAACGCGCAGTCCCTTGACTTGTAACCCATCCTGCTTAATAAAGTTTCTATTTTACCCGCAAAAAAAACATCACAAAGCTCCGAAAATCGCAAACCTCCCTGCAAATGAAAAAATGCACGTAATACCCCAAAATGTGGGGTTATAGGTGCACAAAAGTGTATGTGTTTTGTGCAACTATACCGGGGCTATCTGCAATTTTCTCCCCACTACTACCCAGTACCCAGCCCCTGGCCCTGAGCATCCCGAGACCCCAGTTCACCACTAACTCTCTTCTCCCCCATATGGATGAGGCATGGCGGCTGCGGAGACGATGGCGTTGTCGTAGAGTACTAGAGCCATACCTCTCCTCAGCCTAGAGATTTTCGCAAGGAGAGAACGCATCCAGTGTTAAGAGTGCAGTGTGGCCTTCCTTCTCCGCCGTCCCATCCTCTGCCAGATCTGTTGACGCCGAGCAGACGGTGTATCGGGAGACGAGGAGGAAAATGATGTCGAAACACACGTCGTGGGATCTTCCGTTCCAGGGCGCATCTAACAACCGGCCGGTTTCCATCTCGGAACCGTCCGTACCCGAGGACGATGTCCCTAACCTCTCGTCGACTCCAAGGTAGTTCTTTTGGTTTGGCCATCGTGCAGATGATGTAGGGTTTCAATATATCTAAGTTTACTATGTTCTTGTTTTCCTATAAGTTGATGTTACTTTATTTAGGGTCGCCATTTGTGCTTTTTTGTGCTTGATTATGCCATATCAGAAACTTGTTGCAAATACAAATCTACATTTTCTAGGTCATTAGAAGGTTTATTGATAGCACTAGTAGATATTTTATTGAGTTTATACTCTAATTCTCACTCAAGGCAATTAAGTACCGATTTGAGAAAAAACATACATTCTGTAGTGTTGATTATGTTATGTGCCAAATTGTTAAATATACGAGACACAATTTTGTATATCTAAGTTGAGGTTCTATTTCGGGATTCTATACAGTGAAGCAATAGAGCTAAATTGGACTGTGAAAGTAAGAAAATAGAGTCTTATCTTCCTGCTGCAGTAGATCTAAAACTGGATTTTTTAACTTTAGCTTATTTTGTGTTTACATGTACATATAGACTATACTTCGGTAACACCACACGAAAGGCTCAATGCTACAAAAGCCCAAGCTCGAGGGATCCCTTTGCCTAGGATTAATACTTGGAAGCGGGCAAATAAGCATGTAGAGCTAAATTGGTCTACAAGGCAGCAACGGAGCTTAGTTGAAGAAGACCGGATGATGGCCCGCCCAGGTCATCCCAAAACAGTGAAACAGTTGAGCTTAATTGGACTATAAAAGTAGGAAAATAGAGTTTATCTTCCTGCTGCAGGCAAGTTCCTCTCTCGCTCTTCTCATTTCTAAATCATCTTAAACTGCAAATTTTTATGTTTTGGTGCTCATGTCATGCTTGCGTCCGTTGTCTAACTATGAAATTGATTTTTCTTTCACCATAAATGTTTGGACGATACCTCCTTATTATTCTATTGTGCGGAACTCAGCTTGTCTGTTGTCATCGTGGTGAGCAGACAGGTGCCATGGGTAGGCTTGAGTTGAGGCAGGATTTACACCGAAGGATCCGGGGAGGGAAGGTGTGCTAGCAAACACACACGTTACATTATGGAAAATAAAGAAATGGTTATCTGAAATTGGATTTGTTAACTTTAGCTTATTTTGTCTTTACATATACAAAGAGACTATAATTCGGTGACACCGCACGAAAGGCTTGATGTTGCAGAAGCCTAAGCTTGACATCTGGTCGAGCTTTTTATACACCTAATGGGAGGTGGAATTTCATGACCCTAGCATGATGGCTCCAATCTCAAGTGGTTGACATAGCCACGCAAGGAGGCTGCACTAAAGGAGGAGCCAGGTAGAATGTATTGTTTTATCCTTCCTTTTCACATTTACTATGAGTTATGTTCTATTTATATAAATGTTATAATATGTACAGTTTTTTGCAGCTCTTTTCGGTGAGTAAACTTCGGTGTCAACACAGAAACGGCCTAGGAGATTGTGTTGGAAAAGTTCCCTCGATTCTCCACTCTGGGCCAAAATTTTATACCTTTGCCTGACCCAATATTTATAAGGATTACGGGGTTGTATATACTGTTTTTACGGTGAGTAGATAAGGTTGTCTATTGTGTTATTTCTGTGGTTTCATTGTCGCCAAGAAAGTAATGCTCTGAAACTAGATTTGTTAACTTTAGCTTATTTTGTGTTTACATGTACATAGAGACTATACTTTGGTGACACCGCACGAAAGGCTCAACGCTACAAAAGCCCAAGCTCGAGGGGTCCCTTGGCCTGACGTAATATTTAAAAGTGTTGTGGGGCCAGGGACGGAGCTAGCATTAATACTTGGAAGCGGGCAAGTAAGCATGTAGAGCTAAATTGGCCTACAAGGAAACAGTGGCAGAGCTTAGTTGAATACGAGCGGGGTGATGGCCCGCCTAGGTCAGCCCAAAATAGTGAAGCAGTAGAGCTAAATTGGACCGTGAAAGTAAGAAAATAGAGTTTATCTTCCTACTGCAGGCAAGTTCCTCTCTCGCTCTTCTCGTTTCTAAATCATCTTAAACTGCAAATCTTTATGTTTTGGTGATCATGTCATGCTTTCATCCATTGTTTAACTTATCAAATTGAGTTTTCTTTCACCATAAATGATATGATACCTCCTTATTCTTTTGTTGTGCGGAACTCGGGTTGTCTGTTGTCATCGTGGTGAACAGACAAATGCCATGGGTAGGCTTGAGTTGGGGCCGGATTTACACCGGAGGATCCAGGGAGGGAACGTGCGCTAGCAAACACACACGTGACATTGTGGACAATAAAGAAATGGTTATCTGAAACTGGATTTGTAAACTTTAGCTTATTTTGTGTTTACATGTAACAACCGCACGAAAGGAGGCTCCACTAAAGGAGAACTTTATATACACCTAATGGGAGGTCGAATTTCATGACCCTAGCATGATGCCTTCATTCTCAAGTGGTTGACACAGCACGCAAGAAGGCTGCACTAAAGGAGGAGACATGTATTGGAATGTATTGTTTTGTCCTTCCTTTGCACATTTACAATGAGTTATGTTCTATTTATATAAATGTTATAATATTGATGAATGCTTTTGTATAGTATCCTGCAATTGATAAATTGCAGCAGTTGCTTCCGGTGAGTAAACTCCGGTGTCAACGCAGAAACGGCCTAGGAGATTCTATTGGAAAAGTTCCTTCGATTCTCCACTCTGGGCCGAAATTTTATCCCTTTGTCTGACACAATATTTATAAGGGTTGTGGGGCTGTATGTAGTGTTTTTTCCGGTGAGTAGACTAAGGTTGTCTATTGTGTTTATTATGTGGTTTCATTGTCGCCAAGAAATTAATGGTAATCTGAAACTGGATTTGTTAACTTTAGCTTATTTTGTGTTTACATGTACATAGAGACTATACTTCGGCGACACCACACGAAAGGCTTGAAGATGCATAAGCCTAAGCTCGACATCTGGTCGAGCTTTATACACCTAATGGGAGGTGGAACTTCATGACCCTAGCATGATGGCTCCATTATCAACTGGTCGACACAGCACACAAGGAGAGGTTGCACTAAAGGAGGAGGCAAGTACTGGAAAATATTCCATAATGTATTTTTTTCCTTCCTTTGCACATTTACTATGATTTATGGAGTATTTATATAAATGTTATAATACTGATGAATGTTTTTGTACAGTTTTCTGCAGTTGATAAATTGCAGAGCTATTTCTGGTGAGTAAACTTCGGTGTTAACACAGAAACGGCCTAGGTGATTTTGTTGGAAAAATTCCCTCGATCCTCCACTCTGGGCTGAAATGGTATCCCTTTGCCTGACCCAATATTTATAAAGGTTGAGGGGCTGTATGTAGCGTGTTTCCTGTGAGTAGACTAAGGTTGCATATTGTGTTATTTATGTGGTTTCATTGTCTCCAATAAAGAAATGGTTATCTGAAAGTGGATTTGTTAATTTTATCTTATTTTGTGATAAGGGGTGGACCGATCTTCTCAGTAAGCGACGGGTGTTGATGAACACGTGATGGTAGCAGCGGATGGAATCGATGATGATGAGGAGGATAACTTGTATGACGCCGACGAAGTCTCTCGATTGATTCCTGATGCCAATGCAACAGCTCTCAACCCCGCAAGATATTCGCAACTCCACACACTTGCGCACGTAGCCGCCGACCACGAAGCGGTAAATTGCAATCTTCTAATCCCCAATGGAACAGACAGATCACACACAAACTTTCGGTAGCATAAAACTCCGTATCGATGCGAATTGGAGAGTAGTATTCAATAGTTTTGCAGAGAAAACAACTAAGAACTAGGGTTTATCTTAAACGTGGTCTAAAGCAGCCTAGGGGGTCGTCCAAGGCACTTATATAGGCGTCCGGGACGAGTTACTGGTCGAAAAATACAAGTAAAACCGACCCGAGATAGATCGGTCGAGACGGACTCTGACCGGTCCGGTCATGGTGATCCGGCCGGACCGGGCCTGTGGACCGGGCGGGCCGGTCCGTGGTCCGGTCAACCGGTCGGAAACCGGGAAACCGCGAAGCTTCCGGTTTCGCCCCGTACGATAAATTTCCTCCGGCTGGCGGCCGGTTGTCGACCGGTCGACCGAGCCGTGGACCGGGCTGCCCGGTCCGGAGGCCGGTCCGACCGGGTTCCGGACCGGCCTGGACTTCTTCTTCTCCTCTCGCGCATGCCTCCCGCTCCTCCCTCGCGCGTCCATGAGATATCTTCATGTCCAGCTCCATGTCCAGCTTCACGGCCCTCTTGACGTCCGTCTTCATGTCCACCTGCTCCTCTCCTCGTGCGATGCTTGTCTCCTCTTGACACCTGATGATACATAAATAATAGGACTTAGGCAAGTATAAAGTTCTCATCAATCAAAGTATCGTTTAGGAACAAGTTCACCTGTTGTTTAAGTAGCTTCGCACGAGCTCTTGTAATTGGTCCAATCCGAACTTCATTGGACTTGAGCTTCACAGCAGGTTCATCTTCATTTGCTAATGACGGAGGTAGTAGTGAGGTAGGGATGTCCTCATCATCTCCCCCCCTTCAAAAGGCGTCGACCCCGACGCTCCAAGGTCTTCTCCGTCATATGGTGTCAAATCAGCAACATTGAAAGAATTACTGACACCAAACTCATCAACTGGAAGACCTATCGAGTATGCATTATCATTGATCTTGGCAAGCACTTTGTAAGGACCAGCACCACGAGGCTTTAACTTAGACTTCCGCAGCTTTGGGAACCTATCCTTGCGAAAATGTACCCAGACCATATCACTGAGGCTTGAACAACATCTCTTTGCGCTTCTTGTTCATCCTTGCAGCATTGCTCTTGCCTTTCTTCTCGATCAACTCTTTAGTCTTCACATGGATTTTACGCACAAAATCTGCCCTCTTGGATGCCTCCATATTAACTCTCTCATGTATGGGCAGAGGCAACAAGTCAAGTGGAGTAATGGGTTTGAAACCATACACCACCTCAAAAGGACACAGCTCCGTGGTAGAGTGTACCGCCCTGTTGTAAGCAAACTCCACATGCGGCAAACACTCTTCCCACTCCTTCAGGTTCTTCTTGATCATGGATCTCAACAATTGTGACAAGGTTCGATTCACCACCTCAGTTTGACCATCGGTTTGGGGATGACAAGTAGTACTGAACAGTAGCTTTGTCCCCAGCTTTCCCCAAAGTGTCTTCCGAAGTAGCTCATGAACTTCACATCACGATCGAAACAATAGTCTTCGGGACTCCATGTAGTCGAACAATCTCCCTGAAAAACAAGTTAGCAATATGCGACGCATCGTCGCTTTTGTGGCAGGCAATAAAGTGTGACATTTTAGAAAATCTGTCCACTACCACAAATATAGAATCATGGCCTCTCTTAGTACGCGGCAAACCCAACACAAAATCCATACTAATATCTTCCCAAGGTGTAGTAGGTGCCGGTAACGGAGTATACAAACCGTGAGGCTTCAGCTTGGACTTGGACTTGTTGCAAGTAATGCACCTCTTCACATACCTGTCCACGTCCCGCCTCATCTTTGGCCAATAAAAGTGATCAGCGAGCATGAGTAGCGTCTTCTCACGCCCAAAGTGACCCATCAAACCTCCAGCATGTGATTCCTGCAATAAGAGCAAACGCACAGACGATTCTGGAACACATAGTTTGTTAGCTCTAAACAAGAACCCATCGTGTATGTGATATTTTTCCCATGCTTTACCCATAACACACAAGCGGTACGGTTCAGCAAAATCATGATCAGTCGCATATAAATCACATAACACCTCTAATCCAGGAATTTTAACATCAAGATGGGTTAATAGCATAGTCTTCCTAGATAGAGCATCAGCAACAATATTATCTTTTCCCTTCTTATGCTTAATAATGTACGGAAAAGACTCAATGAACTCAACCCACTTAGCAAGACGCCTATGCAAAGTAGATTGGGCTTTCAGATATTTCAAAGCTTCATGATCGAATGTATGATAAATTCTTTTGGCCACAAGTAATGTTGCCAAACCTCAAGAACTCTAATTAAAGCATACAATTCTTTATCATATATAGGATAGTTCAACTTAGCACCAGATAATTTCTCAGAAAAATATGCAATTGGGCGACCCTTTTGCATCAACACACCACCAATTCCAATACCACTAGCACCACATTCAATCTCAAATTGCTTATTGAAATCGAGAAGTGCAAGCAACGGTGCGGAAGTTAACAATCGTTTTAGTTCATCAAAAGCATGATCTTGGGCAACGCCCCACTCAAAGACAACACCCTTTTTAGTCAATTCATTCAAAGGTGCAGCAATAGTAGAAAAATTGGGCACAAAACGGCGATAAAACCCAGCTAGACCATGAAAACTCCTAACTTGACTCACATTCATGGGAGTAGGCCAATTTTGAATAGCTTCAATTTTAGACACATCTACTTCTACTCCATGCTTAGAGACAACATAACCCAGAAAGATGACCTTATCTTTGCAAAATGTGCACTTCTCAAGATTACCATAGAGTTTACTATCACGCAACACTTGCAAAACATGTCGAATATGTATAATATGATCAGATTCATTGCGGCTGTAGATTAATATGTCATCAAAATACACAACCACAAACTTGCCAATAAAATCACGCAAAACATGGTTCATCAGTCTCATGAAAGTGCTAGGTGCATTAGTTAAACCAAAAGGCATTACTAACCACTCATATAAACCAAATTTTGTTTTAAAGGCGGTTTTCCACTCATCCCCTTCTTTCATCCTAATTTGATGATAACCACTACGCAAATCAATTTTAGTGAAAACAGCAGCACCACTCAATTCATCTAGCATATCCTCTACGGGGAATAGGATGACGATATCGAATAGTAATGTTGTTTATCGCTCGACAATCTACGCACATACGCCATGTACCATCTTTCTTAGGAACAAGAATAACAGGAACAGCACAAGGACTAAGGCTTATGCGGATATAACCTTTGTCGAGTAGCGCTTGTACTTGCTTCTCGTATCTCCTTCGTCTCTTCGGGATTCGTTCTATATGGCGCCCTATTGGGCAGCGATGCTCCGGGGATCAAGTCAATTTGATGCTCAATACCTCGCAATGGTGGAAGTCCTGCGGGTACCTCTTCCGGAAACACGTCGCTGAATTCCCGCAAAACATTAGAAACACCAAGAGGAAGAGGGGTCATGTCGTTAGAAACCAAAACCGTACCCCCGTACATGAGCACAAGAGGCATGGCTGTAGGATCCTCACTAAATTCTCTCATGTCTTGTTTGGTGGCTAATGAGACTAAGGAATTCACTCTCTCACTTTTCGTTATATCACTCACGGCATTACAATTCTCTCGTCTATCTATGGATGCATCCTCCAAGTTCACTTCAATCTTCTGACGAGACTCATTGACAATTTGCTGTGGTGACATAGGCTGTAAGTTAATTTTCTTGCCCTTGAACTCCAAGTGATATGTATTGGCGCGACCATTGTGTTGCACAGAACGGTCATAGAGCCATGGCCGGCCCAGCAGCAGGTGACAAACCGTCATAGGAACCACATCAAAGTCAATGGAATCCTTATACGGTCCAATCTCAAAATCAACTCGCACCATGTGGCTCACCTTCATCTCACCATTATTACTCAACCACTGAATATAATATGGATGCGGGTGCGGTAGATACTTCAGTTTCAGCTTGGCACATAACTCTTTGCTTGCTAGATTGCGACAACTCCCGCCATCAATAATGACCTTGCAAGCTTTATCAGGACCAACTAGTGCCTTTGTTTGGAACAAATTACAGCGTTGTGTAGATGCACTTGACTCGCACATTAAGAACACGCTGCGAGACAACAATAGTTTGAGCTTCGGAAGGAAAAGCATCATAACCATCGCTATCATAATCATCCTCATCCGGAGCATTTGGATCAACATCATCTCCCAGTTTCATACTCATTGTTCTCATTAATGATCATAACTTTGCGATTAGGACAATCCTTCTTGAAGTGACCCTTGCCACCACATGTATGACAAACCATATCACGGTTGCGCGCTGTCGACATGTTAGAACTAGTTCCACTTGCTGCAGGGACGGGCTTCTTTGTGTTGGTGACACTAGAGACCGGCTTGCTAGACGAAGTAGACACATCCGCGAGGCGCGTAGATGGCGCCATGGAGGGCGGCGCGCGGGGTGTGTAACGCCCGGCGCCCGTAGCACGGCCCTTCATTTGCAGTTCTTCAGCCAACTGTGACTCAGCTTCTCTTGCATGATGTAGCAACTCATTCATAGTAGCATAAGTGTGATGACGCACAATACCCTTGATGTTAAATCTGAGGCCATTCAGAAATCGCTGTAGTGTCATCTCAAGGGATTCTCGGACACGGGCACGCTGCATAAGCATCTCCATCTCCATGTAGTAAGCATCAACTGTCAACACACCTTGTTTCAATTGGGTCAATTTGTCAAAGACGGAACGCAAGTAATTGGTAGGCACAAAACGAGCTCTCATTGCCGCCTTCATAGCACGCCATGTGATAATAGGCAGCTCACCATCTTCTTCTCGAGCACTCACAAGTCCATCCCACCAACGCAATGCATAGCCATCAAATTCGGAGGAAGCAAGCTTGATCTTCCTATCTTCGAGTATAGTCGGGATGTAAACGCCATAATCTCTCAATCTTCAGCTCCCATGTAAGATATTCTTCAACATCGGTACCTCCTTCAAATCCGGGAATTGAGAACTTGGGCTTACCCAAACCATCGTCTTGTTGTTGTAGAACACGTTGGGCTCCGACGGGGACAAAACCACGACCACGGAACGCATCACCAACGCCACGTCCAAGACCACGACCAACACCACGCCCTTGAGCATGTGCAGCTTCGGCATTGTCACCTTGCACACCGCCATCTTCATCAAGTGGTGGTTGTTGTTGCACCATTGTACGTATCTCACCAACGGCGGTTGTCAAAGCTTGTATAGATGCTTGAAGAGTCGTCACCGATGTTTGAACGGTATTAACCGCCGTAGTAGTCTCATCGACCTTCAAGTGAACACTTTGAATATCCTTGTCCAACGCTTCATTGGCAACACGGATTTCACGTTGTAGGTGATCACGTAGTGCCTCATACTCCAGCCAAGTAACTGTCGCTGCTGGATCCTTTTTCTGCATCACATCCACATTCTCGGTAGAAGACATGATTAGTAGGTTAGTGCACTAAACAAAAATCTTTGGTGGTACTCTCACAACTCACTCAAAACTGATAAGAAAGGTAAATCTTACCGCTCCAAAGTGAATTAGTATTGCTTACCAACTTGGATTGACGGACTAGTGCACGGATGTAGCGAAGCGAATATCAAGGGTATAAGAACAATCACACGACAAAGCAGGATATATGTGGGGCTGTAGGTGGGCTACCTATTTGCACCAATAACAAGCTCTAGCGCCGACCGTAGACAACCAATGATACTCACACAAGGCGATATAATGGGGCAATGCAACTATATGTGGGAAAGGTTGCAATGCACTAGAGAGACGCTAGCAAAGCTCAACGAGACAGGCACAAGATTGCTCAACTACGAGTGCAGTAAAGTAAACTTAGGCCTTCACTTGATTCAACTAGCACAACACTTTTCTTTTTGTATTTTTCTTTTTGTAGAACACACGCAGCTATGTAGCTCTTTTTGCTTCTTTTCAATTTTCTCTTTTTTTTTTGATTTTCTGACACAACTCCTTGATAACACGGCCAACAGAAATTGCAAAGCACCAAAACCTAACGAGCAGCCTGTCGAGCGGTAAAACTAGTCTCTTACGGGAAGTTCCTAGTCACTTTATATCGATAGGCTGTGTCTATGGTTGGAAACAAGCACACTGTACGCTATGTGGACTCGGAGTAACAAAACTGACACCACTAGATATAGTAACACAAGATGATAGAGTAAACACAAACCCTAACAATTCTACTAGATGAAAGATAAAGAGACGCAAAAACAACTACGAAAAGCAACTAAAACTCGAAATTAGTGCAATCTAAGGCTATGGCAAACCCTAACCCTAACTTTTATGGCTTTTTCTGGATAGGAAAACACTCACAACTCAACTATGGGGTGGATTGTGGATGGCTTACCGAGGAAAACTGGAAATCTGATACCAAGATGATAAGGGGTGGACCGATCTTCTCAGTAAGCGACGGGTGTTGATGAACACGTGATGGTAGCAGCGGATGGAATCGATGATGATGAGGAGGATAACTTGTATGACGCCGACGAAGTCTCTCGATTGATTCCTGATGCCAATGCAACAGCTCTCAACCCCGCAAGATATTCGCAACTCCACACACTTGCGCACGTAGCCGCCGACCACGAAGCGGTAAATTGCAATCTTCTAATCCCCAATGGAACAGCGAGATCACACACAAACTTTCGGTAGCATAAAACTCCGGATCGATGCGAATTGGAGAGTAGTATTCAATAGTTTTGCGAGCAAACAACTAAGAACTAGGGTTTATCTTAAACGTGGTCTAAAGCAGCTAGGGGGTCGTCCAAGGCACTTATATAGGCGTCCGGGACGAGTTCTGGTCGAAAAATACAAGTAAAACCGACCCGGAATAGATCCGGTCGAGACAGACTCGGACTCGGTCCGGTCCGGGATCCGGTCGACCGGGCTGTGGACCGGGCGGGCCGGTCTGTGGTCCGGTCAACCGGTCGGAAACCGGGAAACTGCGAAGTTTCCGGTTTCGCCCCGGTACGATAAATTTCCTCCGGTTGGCGGCCGGTTGTCGACCGGTCGACCGAGCCAGGGACCGGGCTGCCCGGTCTGGAGGCCGGTCTGACCGGGTTCTGGACCGGCCTGGACTTCTTCTTCTCCTCTCGCGCATGCCTCCCGCTCCTCCCTCGCGCGTCCATGAGATATCTTCATGTCCAGCTCCATGTCCGAGCTTCACGGCCCTCTTGACGTCCGTCTTCATGTCCAGCTGCTCCTCTCCTCGTGCGATGCTTGTCTCCTCTTGACACTCGATGATACATAAATAATAGGACTTAGGCAAGTATAAAGTTCTCATCAATCAAAGTATCGTTTAGGAACAAGTTCACCTGTTGTTTAAGTAGCTTCGCACGAGCTCTTGTAATTGGTCCAATCCGAACTTCATTGGACTTGAGCTTCACAGCAGGTTCATCTTCATTTGCTAATGACGGAGGTAGTAGTGAGGTAGGGATGTCCTCATCATTTTGTATTTACATGTACATAGAGACTATACTTCGGTGACACCGCACGAAAGGCTTATGCTGCAGTGGGAGGTGGAATTTCATTAACCTCCCTCGTGGCTTCTTTAAGTGGGTGACACATAGGCAGGTACTGGCAAATACTGTAGAATGTATTGTTTTTTCTTTCTTTACACATTTACTACGAGTTCTGGAGTATTTATATAAATATTATAATGCTGATGAATGTTTTTTTTACTATTTTCTGCAGTTGATAAATTGCAGCATGTGTTTCTGGTGAGTAAACTCCGGTGTCAATGCAGAAACGACATAGGTGATTCTGTTGGAAAAAAATCCCTCGATTCTCCACTCTGGGCTGAAATGGTATCCCTTTGCGTGACCCAATATTTATAAGAGTTGTGGGGCTGTATGTACCGTGTTTCGGTGAAGCGAGACCAAGGTTGTCTATTGTGTTATTTCCGTGGTTTCATTGTCGCCAATAAAGAAATGGTTATCTGAAACTGGATTTGTTAACTTTAGCTTATTTTGTATTTACATGTACATAGAGTCTATACTTCGGTGACACCGCACGAAAGGCTTATGTTGCAGTGGGAGGAGGAATTACCTTAAGGGGATGACAAATAGGCAGGTACTGGCAAATATTGCAGAATGTATTGTTTTTTCTTTCTTGCCCATTTAATACCGCTTCTGATCTATTTACTGGCAAATATTGCAGAATATATTGGATTTTTCTTCCTTTGCACATTTAATATTGGCTTTGATATATATATATATATGTTATAATACTGATGAATGTTTGGTATAGTTTTCTGCAGCTTCCACATGAATTGCAGCAGTTGCTTTTGTTGTATGGGTGTGTTTCAGGACTAGACTTCGGCGACACCGTACGAAAGACCGATTCACACAGGCATGCATTTGATGTATGCTATGGTGTGCACACGGCCAGACATTGCTTATTCGCGAAGTGGATCATGAGATATCTCCGGGGCACTAAAAATTTGATGATTTGTTTTGGTGGTAAAGAGTAAGAGCTGATTTCAGGTTCAGACTTGGCTGGAGATATTAATGGCAGAAAGACCACTTAGGGATATTTGGTTACCCATTCAGGGGAGCAATGGCGTGGCAAAGCAGGTTGCAAAACTCTGTACCTATGTTGCTCATAGTGAAGCTTGCGTCCACACCCGTTGTTTTCCCTCAAGTTGAGGTGGTTTTCCACGTAAATCCCTTTTGTCGCTTGTGCAGTGTGCTTGTGTTTGTTTTTCCGCTGCATCTATTGTTTGAAGCTATCATTGGAAGTTTATCTTGTATTTCACACAGGCATAGTAGGAGGTGGTTTTGACTCAAATGATGAATTTCCACCATCCTATTGTGTTGGCTATGCCAATATATGAATTCTTTTTCCCGCCCAGACAAACACTAGAGTGATGTACTCATATTTGACAGGAATGCCAGGATGAATAGATCACAACTGAAATCCATGAAATTTGGCATTTAGTTATATTTGTACTTACTATATTTATTCAGAGATTTGGTTCCTTTTCATCTTACGCATTGATATATGTCGTTAGTGTAATCAGGTTTTCTGGAGTCTCTTAGACCTTTCACAACTTGTGCGATATGATTATGGCACGGACCAAAAAAACACGATGTATAAGGCCTTAGGACTACCAGAATCTGATCCACAACGGATGTTACCTAGATGCGCGTAAATCCTCAATGCATGATAGGGATGTAGAATAACCCGGGCCTGGTATGAGCCGGTCCAGTTAGATGATGTAGTTATTTTGGTTTCTTTTCCACTGTTTCTGTTATATTGTTTTTATTTTGTTTCTATACGGAATGTACTTGAACCCAGGCGTTAGTATTGATAAGCAATCCTAGTTCGTCTCCTGCAGACCTGCTTGAGAGTATTTGGGAAGAACACACAAGGGCAACTTAATAGTTTTGCAACTCAGGCCTTCCTCATTCTTCTTCTTCTACTTGTTCTCCCCAACTTCTTCCAAACTTCTGCTTGTAAATCTGTTACCCCGAGATCCTCACAACGGCAGGCAGCCATCAATCTATATTGTAGGTCACACGTCCACATGGGCCAAATAGTAAGCCATCAAGGTAATTTCCTCTTTGGGCCCACGATAGTTACCGCGTAGTGGTTGTGGCTCCTAGGATGCTGAGGATGGCCAACTAGAGGACCAGTGTTGTGTGCATGCTAGACGGGCCACCATAAGTCCATAATAATTTCACAGTTAAACTGGCTGACGGGACACCATAGGCCGATTAATTTCCTCTGTGTGTCTTGTTTCAACCTGAATAAATTGGCCCTGGGCCTTTAGTCAGCAAATCTTGTCCAAAGACACCTCGACGTGTAGCTGACAGGTGGGACAACTAGTGAATCCAGTAGGTCCCACGTCTACATGTGGGCCTGACAGGAATGCCACCTAGGACCCATGTAGGCCTAGTAGACCCACCAAGCTCTGACATACGGGACCCACAATCTCTGACATGTAAGGTCCAAACTGTGGTAGGCTGGGCCCGCCAAGTTCTGACATGCGAACCCACCAAGCTCTGACATGCCGGGCCCACCAAGGTCTGCATGCCAGGCCCAACAAAGCTCACACATCTGTGGCCCACCAGGCTCCGACATGCTGGCAGACACTTGTGATCGCACGTGCGCAAAAACAATTGACATGGCAATTGACATGTGGAGCCCATGTTGGTCGTACTAATAGGTCTGGTCCACTTCGCATGCCTGGAGGTGTCGAAACGGGTGGCCCCACGCAGGAGGGTCGTGTCGGTACCTGACATGCGGGCCCGAGTGCTGTAGGTCAGGTACATGTGTGCGGACAATGGCTGTCTTTCCTTACAAATATGGGTCCTAGTGTTGTAGGCCTTGGACTGTTGTGCGGGCAGACACAAAAGTATGTGTACAGAAGCGTGCATAGTATGTCCATCAGCCCGAAGCCTAGCTCTTGTTACGCCCCCCCCCCCCTCCCCGAGTCCGTAGTTCGGGCCGCCCACCTCCGCGATGCTCATTTCTGCACAATCATTGACGTTTAGAACTCGTCTGTCACGAATTTCTGGGGCCGAGTGGCCCAAAACGCCACTTGTGACGCGAAAATGCGGTACCGGCACAGAAAAAGGCATTCGTTGATAGATTTCTTAAACGTTGGCCATGTACCGTCATTGAAGCCCCAGTTGTTTGTAGTGTTGCTACATACCATGTACCACATTGGTACAGTTCATACATAGCTAGAGTTCTAGATGGTTACCACAACATAACATATAGTAGTCTTCATAGAAGGTGCACACATTACTTACAGTACTTCAAAAGAGACCTAATTAAACATCATGATAACAATATTAATGATGTACTGGTTCACAAGCTTTCAGAACATTCAGTCAATCCTAACCAAAGTACTCCAGTACTTTGATTAGGGCAGTGTGGTTGGCCTTGTCGCGGCAGTCCTTAGGCTGCACAGTATTTGCATGGGCCACCAGTCCTTCCCGCAAACCATCCCTATGAGCCTTCTTGAATGGATGGAATTGCAATAGTACTTCCCAACATTGTTTATGTAAGCACTCAGTCCCTCCTCCCAGATATTCTCCTCCACCCTCTTCTCGTACGACAACTCATTGTATTTCGTCACTTCAGCTTTAGAGGAAGCATCAGATGATGCTGACTTGTGCTGCAAACAACATATAATTATATATCACATCTATTCTACAACAATGAGGTCAACAGTTTTGTCAACCATGCACCTTCAATATTCAGAAAAACAAGCTCACCGACACGGCATCCCCAGACTCGATTTCGATGGAAATGTAGGAGTGGGCTGATTCATCAGATTCCTCTAACTCATCAAACTTCCTATTCCAGAAAGAGGAACCAGAATAGGTCTCACCAACCTGATAAGCATAAATTTTAAAATAATGTACATACATAGAGATTTCACATTACCTAATTTAAAGAAAATAAGAGCATCTCCAGTCGCGTCCCCCAAACCGTCCCCCAAAGCGATTTGGGGCGCGCCGGACAAAAAAAGCGTTCCAGCCGCGTCCCCCAAAGCCCTTTTTTGTCCGGCGCGGCCCGATACGCTGTCCGGCGCCCGAGCCCGTCCCCGTCCCACGGGGGACGCTCCGGGGACGCCGGACACAACGAAGCGAGGCGGGGAGTGGCGGGGCCGACGCGTCGGCCGGCACGGTTAATTTTAACCTAACCGTCGCCTACCTCGCGACGGAAGTTATTCGCGCGCGGTGACACACGGCGGCATCTTTGCCTTAATGGCGACGGAGGGGCAGGCGAGACGTCTCGTCGGTCGCTGCGCGGCCTCCACGCGTCGCCGGCGTTCGCACGCCACCGCCCGTTCCCGCGCGATCTTCCCGCCTCTTCTCGTCCGTTCCCGCGCTTTCTTCCGACGCCGGCGTCTATAAAGGTCTCCCGGCTCATCAATGGTAGCCACCACACCCCGCCGGTAACAAACACGGCCCTCGTCGCTCCACGGCCGTCTCCTCCATCACCGAGTGGCAATGGCGAACCGCCCGGCGATGGCCACTTCCCTCCACCGCCGTCTCCTCCATTGACGAGCCGGCGGCGGCGTGCGGCACTCGAGGAGGCACTCGAGGAGGAGGCCCGCCAGCGGCGTGAGGCGCGGCGAGCGGCGGATCTAGCGGCGTTCTCCGCCCCGCCTCCGCGGCCGAGGAGGCCGCGGCGGCGGCAGCGCGGGCAGAGCGAGCGGTGCGACACCGTTGCGGCGTTCGACGCCTCGACGGGACAAGAGGCGCGACGGCGCCGGTACGGGAGGAGATGGAGCAGCGATGGGCCGACGAGCGCCGGCGCCGGCCGCGATGAGCGGCGGCGCTGTTCCGCGAACGGCGTGACTCGATCGAGCGCCGGCGGCGTGAGTCGATCGAGCTCCAGCAGCGAGCGACGGCGGAGGAGCGTCGAGCGGCGGGAGTCGGCGCTTACGGCGCTATGGGGGAGGCGGGCGGAGCGATTGGCGGCGGCCGACGCGTATGCGGCGGCGATGATGGAGGCGCCAACGGATGTGGAGGAGGAGGCGCCAATTGAGGAGGAGGCCGAGGCGGAGGAGACCGAGGTGGAGGACGACGACGACGACGACGAGTTCGGCCGGGTCCGACGACGACGCCCCGCACCCGGACGAGACGGACGATCGAGCAACGCGCCCTCGTCGAGTCCTTCGAGTCGGAGAAGAAGCTCCGGGACGACGCCCGTGCCCGCGAAGAGGCGCGGATTCGTCGCGCCGTCGAGCTCTCCCTCCTGCCGGCCCGGCGAGGGAGGGCGGAGGAGGACTATCGGCGGGAGCGGCACCGTCCGGCCACCGCCGAACGCAAGGAGAGGAGGCGCGCGCGAGGAGGAGCTGCGGCGTAGGGGAGGCGACGACGGGCGGGGCCGTCGAACGCGCCGCCGGGCGGTCGGTAGCCTAGGTTTAGATGAAATCTAGCCGTTTTCATTCAAACTTTGTAATATATAATCAAAATTGAATGAAAATCTTTATTTTCCTGCACAAATATTCATTTGGGGGCGGCGTTTGGGGGACGCGGGCCGGGAGCGACGTCCCCAAACGCGGCACGAGCAAAACACGTCCCCCAAACGCTCAATCCGGCGCGGTTTGGGGGACGGTTTGGGGGACGCGGCTGGAGATGCTCTAAGTGGACCTACTAAGCAAACAATAACTCAATGTTGCATTGTTGAAACTTTAACAGTACACCTAATAATTTTAGTCATTATTACCAAAATTATTGTTGGAACCAACATTTTGCACCATATGCAATCAATTGTACAATTATTATCAAATTGATAATGCTACATATGCATACTTTGGGAACAAATAAATCTGCATAATTACAATTTATAGTACCATTTACAAGTGCTATCATTCCATTTCAATTAATATACTAGCAGGGAGCAAATGATTATATCAATCTTATTGGAATCATAGCAGCATAGCACATATAGTAAAAAATCTTATTGCAATCTTATTGCAATCACATCAGTTCTAAGCACATCTAAACAAAACTAAGTACCACTTGCACACAACAATGCAAAATATTAACTATATTATAGGTGCTTCAAGGAAAGGGAGCACAATCTAAATTATAACATTAAATACAAAACATTACTACTGTAGTTAAATCTTACTACACAAAGCATGTTTAGGACAAGTGGAATTAATAGATTACAATTAGTTAACAGTATAATGGAACCACTAGAAGCTCACCACAACGCTCGGGCCTTCTGAGCCGTTGGATCGAACAATCTTGTGGTCTGCATTTGTTTCTTTTACCGAGTCGGTACGGACGACGTAATTCACGTCTCGCAAGGCCCATCTTCATTGGAGGGCTTCTACTCCCACGAATGGTCTGGGCCTCACCACGTTGATTGGGCCCAGGAGGCACTGAACGGGCCAATGTCATATGGGCTTCCACCACTTTGCCGTCACCTTCCTCTTCCTACTCGATCGATCTCCTGCGCCGCTGATCGACCTCCGCTCGGAACAGCCGTACGCCTCCGCCTCTCTTCCTGGTCGCCCGCGCCCCCATTGTTTCTAACCCTGCCACATCAGAACCATCTCCCCCACGGCCTGCAACGCGATCTATCTTGGTCCGCCTGGGGCGCCATGCTTCCTCTGCCCGCTCCGGTTAATCCCGCCCATGGATGGACAGCGGGTTCGTCCACCAGCGCCGGCAAATCCCCCCGACGGCTGGACAGGGAGATGACCTTACCAATTTCGCAGTAATTTACCTCACTTGAACAGATTTGATTACAATATCAGTATGTTTACAGATTAGTTAATTAGTACATCAGAATTGACCAATCTCCTCTCTTTTGGCGCTCCGCCGGCGGCAAATTTTGTGTTCGTTGCAGGCTGTAGGCTGGACTCCTTAAACGCGGTCGATCGAAATCGGAGGCCAATGTACTGAATGCGAACAACAACCCTCGTTCACGTTCGCAGACCAGACCAGATAAATTAGCGGAACAGAAGAAACGCTTCTCCTTCCCGACGAGTTAAATGTATGATGGATTCATGGTGGTAATTTCGACCCATTCATTATCATTCTTCTAATTATGCCACGCCATGTGACTGTTACGTTTAATCCTACCTACCGTTACTTTCAGCTCTACCTTCTCTTCGGTATAAATAGGTGGACAGAGCAACCTATCTTTCCTCAGTGCTTCCATCCACTTTGCATACGTTAGTCTTTCTTCTTTGCTGCAGTCTCAAATTTCATCTCTCCTTACATTGTCGCCACAAATATGTACCCAGCTGACGTATTATATCTTCTTACAGGGAATCCTTGCTCCTTCCACACTCTTATTCACGGATAACTGCGAGCTGTTGTGTGTCTTTCATTATATTTAACCATGGCTGCTGGACAGATACGCTTGCTGAATCATTGTATTGCACATACCCATAACAAATGGGGGAAGATAAATGGATTATTAGGATAAGAGGAGGGGAGGGCGAGTCGGACTGCAACACGGCAGAGGCTTCAGTTGCCAATCTGTCCCCGGAGCAACGCTGCCTCGCTGTGGGATGCCATCGAGGACAACGGTGTTCCACGGAGGGAGGACAAGCAGGCGCTGGCGGCGCTCCTGCGCTCCACCCCAAAGGAGATGCACCTGATGCTCACTGGCAAGGGCAGCGCACGGGCGGCGTGGGACGCCATCTGCGTACAGCACCAGGGCAGGGATCGTGTCCGCGACACTCGCGTGCGCCATCTGCGCACCAAATTCGAGACCATCCGGTTCAAGGACGGCGAGCGCATCGACGAGTTAGGCATGCGCATCTCCATCCTCGCCTCGTCCTTGCGCTCCCTCGGCGATGCCTGCGACAACGAAAAGGTTGTGAGAAAATTCCTCTCCGTTGTGCCTAGGAAATTCGTGCAGATCGCCTTCAGCATGGAGACTATGATGGATCCATCCACCATGACCGTCGAGGAAGTGGTGGGTCACCTGCGCGCCGTAGAGGAGCGCCTGGAGGGCGATCTGGACGGACCAGGCTCCGGCGGCCAACTGCTGCTCACGGAACAGCAGTGGGAAGCCAAGAAGAGGCAGTCCGGTGGCGGCGCACCCACGGGCAAAGGAAAGGGCAAGGTTGACCTGCCGCAACAGGGAGGTGCATCGGCGCCGGCCGCAGGTGGCGACGTCCCCAAGGATCGTTGCCGCTACTGCGTTAAGAAAGGGCATTGGGCTCGTGAATGCCGCAAGAAGCAGCGCGACGAAGCTGCGGCGTGGGTGCAACCCGCCGTGGTGAACCTCGACCAGGCTGAGGAGGACGAGGGCCTGTGTCGAGGAGGTGCTCGAACATCCACCCCCTTCGGCCCCCTCTGTGATCGACAACACGCTGGCCTGCACTGGAGGCCACATCTTCCTCAACGAGCAGAGGGCGATCGTCACGCCCTCGCACGCCGGCGAGCATGGCAGCCAGGTGTGGTTCCTGGACACGGGCGCCACAAACCACATGACTGGCGTGGTCGACGTGTTCGCCGACCTTGATCGCTCCGTCACCGGCAAGGTTCGGTTCACGGACGGATCCGTCGTCGACATCCGCGGTTAAGGCACCGTCGTGTTCACCATCGATGGGGGAGATCATCGCGCCTTCACGGAGGTGTTCTACATCCCCGCTCTAAAGAGCAGCGTCATGAGCTTGGGCCAGCTCGACGAGAGCTGGTACGACGTGCGAATCCGCCACGGCGTCCTCATTATGCGCGATCAACGAGATCGCCTGGTCATGAAGGTACATCGCTCGCCGAATCGGCTGTACAAACTGTCTTTTCTTCCAGTGCAGCCAGTATGTCTCGCAGTTGGGTTCGAGTCCGATGCCTGGCGGTGGCATGCGCGGCTCGGCCATCACCACTTCGATGCCCTGAAGAAAATGGCGCAAGGCGGACTGGTGCGAGGACTTCCCCACGTCGAGCATGTCGACGAACTCTGCAAGGCGTGCCTCACAGGGAAACAACGGCGCCTTCCATTCCCACAAAAGGCTCGTTTCACGGCAGAGAAACCTCCGGAACTAGTCCATGGCGATCTGTGCGGGCCAGTGTCTCCTCCAACTCTGGGAGGCCGACGCTACGTGCTCCTGCTCGTCGACGACTGGAGCCGTTACATGTGGGTGGAGCTTCTCAAGACAAAGGACGAGGCCGCCCGGGCCATCGTCAAGTTCCCGGCTGCGGCAGAGGTGGAGTGCGGCCACAAGCTCCATGTCCTGCGCACGGATCGCGGCGGAGAGTTTACGTCGGCCACCTTCTACGAGCATTGCGTCGAGTCCGGCGTCCAGAGGCACCTCACCGCTCCCTACTCCCCTCAACAGAAAGGGGTGGTGGAGAGGAGAACTCAAACGGTGCTGGGGATGGCGAGGAGCATGCTGAAGGGGAAGCAAGTGCCGAATCTCTTCTGGGGCGAGGCTATGCTCACGGCGGTGTTCATCCTGAACAGAAGCTTCACACGCAGCGTCGACGGGATGACGCAGTACGAGGCATGGCACGGCACGAAGCCGGGCGTGCGCTTCCTCCGCGTGTTCGGCTGCGTCGGCCACGTCAAGAACGTGCGCCCTCACTTGCAGAAGTTGGATGACCGGAGCGTGCCAATGGTCTTCGTGGGGTACGAGGTTGGCTCCAAGGCCTATCGGATGTACGACCCCTCCACCAAGCGACTGCACGTCTCCCGCGACGTCGTGTTCGACGAGGAGGCACGCTGGAACTGGGAGGCACCGGGGGAGCCGCCGGCGAGCAGCTCCTTCACCGTGGAGTACCCCAGCTATGTCGATCGCTCGACAGCTGGGAAGAAGGGCGGAGCGGAAGGAGATGGGCCCGTCTCTCCCATGATGGGCTCGGGCCAAAGCCCACCTATGCGATCGACGTCGATCGCTGCCTCTCCTTCGTCCACGACGCTGCAGAACCAGGGCGGCGACACTGTCACTCCAAGGGCGTCCCCTGTGCGTTTCGCGACGCCACCGTCGACAAAATCCTCGCAGTTCGATGTCTCTGACAGCGTGACGGCCCCGCACCGTTTTCGCTTGGTCACCGACCTGCTAGGAGCGCCGCCCGAGCCTTCTCAGCTCGCGCAGCGACCGCAACTTGAGGAGGAACGTGCAGATGACGACGAGGAACTGCACTTCGCTATGGGAGAGGAGCCGTCAACCTTCGCTGATACAGAGCGCGAGGATCACTGGCAGCGAGCGATGCTCGATGAACTCCACTCCATCGACGAAAATGGAACATGGACGCTCACCTCACTTCCTGCAGGCCACCGAGCGATCGGCCTCAAGTGGATCTTCAAGGTGAAGAAGGACGAGCATGGGCGCATCATGAAGCACAAGGCACGCCTCGTCGCAAAAAGGTACGTGCAAAGGGCGGGCGTGGACTTCGAGGAGGTGTTTGCGCCGGTGGCCAGGCTCGAGTCCGTGCGACTCATCCTCGCCGTCGCAGCTCACCGAGGATGGGAGGTCCATTACATGGACGTGAAGTCCGCCTTCCTCAACGGCGACCTCAAAGAAGAAGTGTACGTCGCACAACCTCCATGTTTCGTTGCGGACGGACATGAGCATGGCGTCTACAGGCTACACAAGGCCTTGTACGGCCTCAGGCAGGCTCCCAGGGCTTGGAACGCGAAGCTGGACGCGAGCCTAGCGTCGCTCGGCTTCAGGCGCTGCACTTCGGAGCACGGCCTGTACCCTCGGGGCGAGGGACAAGCACTGCTCATCGTCGGCGTCTATGTCGATGACTTGTTGATCGCTGGCATCGACAAGGTGGAGGTGAGCCATTTCAAGGAGGAGATGAAGAATCTCTTCTCGATGAGTGATCTTGGTCTCCTCCGATACTATCTGGGCCTGGAGGTGAAGCAGGAGCGGGGGAAAGTCACCGTCTCCTAGGGAGCTTATGCAAGCAAACTGCTCGACAAGGCAGGCATGTCCAGCTGGAACGCCACTCGCACGACCATGGAAGCTCGCTGCAACCTCAGCCGCCAGAGCAAGGAGACTACGGTAGACGCCACGTTCTATTGGAGCGTCATCGGGAGCCTCAAGTACCTGACGCACCCACGTCCAGACATCACGTATGCCGTCGGTTTCCTGAGCAGGTTCATGGAGGCACCGGCGGCAGATCATCTGGAAGCCGTGAAGCATCTTCTGCGTTACGTCGCCGGTACACTGAACTTTGGTTGCGTGTATCGTCGCGGCGACCGCGAGACCCTGGTGGGGTTCACGGGCTCCGATCACGCCGGCGAGATCGACACAAGGAAAAGCACATCGGGTGTGCTGTTCTTCCTTGGCGATAGTCCTGTCAGCTGCATTCGCTGATGCAAAACATCGTCGCCACGTCCTCCTGCGAAGCGGAATACATCGCGGCGGCGTCAGGAGCGCGCCAGGGCGTCTGGCTCGCTCGTCTCTTCAACGAGCTACTGAACAAGGAAGCTGCGCCGGTCACTTTGTTCATCGACAACAAATCGACCATCTCGCTCTGCAAGAACCCAGTTCTGCACGAGCGCACCAAGCACATCGACCTGAGGTACCACTACATCCATGATTGCGTGGAGAAGGGGAAGATCATGGTTGACTACATCAGCACCAACGAGCAGAAGGCGGACATCTTGACGAAGCCACTTGGCCGTACTCGCTTCCAGGAGCTCTGTTGGCAAGGTTGGAATCGTTGATACTCAGTTCGCTCGCTAGGGTTGAGGGGGAGATTGTTGGTTAAACCCTTGCTCTCTCACATCTCTGAATTTTAGGCTAGTGTTGTGTTTCTTCAGTTTCAGGTTTAACACTTAGCCGATTTTCTGTTTTGCTCGCAACCATCCGAGCGCATTTTGTGCGTCGTCTTGGCCGAGTCGTAGCTCGTGTAGCGCGCAGCTCAGATCGTGGGATGGCACGATCAGTAGTGGAGCTCGTCGCCCACGTTTTCCCTTTTGTAATCGTTTAATAAAAGGAAGAGAATGAGAAAAGCTGCAGATGCAGTACGAGCAGCACAAAAACCTGTCTCGTGTTCATCCTCTCTCTCGCTCCGCTGTTCGTTCTCTCGATCGAGGTAGATTAGGGAAACAGCCACAACCTCGACCTCGAGCGGCGGCACTCACATCGACTCGTCAGCTCGCCCGGTGGTTGCGCTGGTGACCCAGCGACCGGCGTCCCGATGCGCGCTTCTATCCAAGACGGCCGCCGCGCTTCCGCCCTATATCCATTGCCTTCCCTGCACAGGTGCAAGGGGGAGGAGTAGCAGTCCTCTATCGTGTATGTATTTCTTGCTATAATCTCAACAATTGTTGTTTACTAGACTACTACGTGTATGGTATGCTATCATTGTATGAACTCTAAATCTATATTTTATATTTCAAGTGCTCGTTATTTTAACTATGCTCGAATAATATAATTCTATGTGCACCCCATATGTGTCATATGTTCAAAATTGTAATTGTTAGTAATGTACTAATGTTAACACGGGCATAGCTTGTTCTTGCACCTCCGATCGCCTTCACCGCCAAGGATGATGGGTTAATAAATGAACACAATGCATCGTCAGGGCGAGAAGCATTCCAACTGCTGCTTACAACTCATAGCAAGTAAAAACTGTCTATACTGTTTTCAGAGGTGCAACATTATGTTGGTGGCTATATGCCTGTATGGGCATGATGATGGTAATTTTTCAGATTGGATAACTGTTTAATTGCTCTTTTTGCATATGTGGTTGGTAAACTCAGCAAATCATTGGCCTGGTCATCACAATCTTTCCAGGAACAAAAGGTTTGTTATTCTCAGAAATCCACATGGTAACTGTTCCAAACAAAAGACAGATGTTGTGTTCATCATTTATAACCAAGTGCTATTTTACTGGGTTCTGACTGCTAATATTACTATCTTCAGATATTGAAGGAGACTAGGAAAGGCTTTGAAACAAAATTAATGGAAAGGTAGCTGAGCTGGATGCCTGAGTAGGTGGACATGGAGAAGTGAAGCAAATGATATCCTTATTCTATATATGGTCTCCCGAGGTGAGAAGTTTAGTATGCTCGAACTTTCCATGTCATAAAATAAAAATATCAGAAGGCATGTCCCAAGAGAAATATAATAGGATTTGTTGTTCTTGCAGATTCACAGATTGTTGGTGGCTTCAGTTTTCTACTCATGAGATGATTCATGCATGGTTGTGTAAAGTTAGAATAAAACATCCCCTTCTTCTGTTTGTTTCTAATACCTCCCCCCTCATTTCTATCTTGCATTCGTAAGTAGCTCTCAGGAGATTCCGGTGTAATTTTCACGGATTCACATCTCGGGAAGGAAATAAGAAGCCAGGGAAGAAGGTGAACGGACGTCAGGAAGGTACTAGCCGAGCAATACCTTTTTTTCTTCGTCCTTTCTCTCAACATTAATTAATCGGATGCATTTTACTGTATTTTTTGTGCTTATATATTTGTGTGAAGCTTTGATTTCATGGTTTACACTTCTCTCCCAACATATTGATTTCAGATTCTAGAGAGAGCGACTAGGCTTGAGTACTTGATGAGTGGGAATACATGCATAAAGAAATCAGGTCCGTGTTTTTTCCACTGCCCTGCCTGACAGTGAGTTCTACACTTCTTAGGGAGGAATCATCATCGTCTAAATTCTCTAACTCATCTCAGGGTGGAGTAAAATATCATGCTTCTACAAATGATCTCATTTGGAAGCAAGGAAAACTCTACTGAATTTGATGACAGCCATGCAGTATGTCTTTTTGTATGCGTCTGCAACTTGTTCTGTTTGAAGATCACCAGTGCTTGGTGCTATTGACTTGTTTTTTTTTCCTTTGTCTTGTGTTTAAAGAGGTGGCAGATTCGTACACGGTTGGGGTTCATGTTATTGACGGTAAAAAATATTTAACAAACCAAGCCATGATATCCCCAGCACAACTGAAACCAAAGGTAAGAACAAAGCTTGTCAGGTAACGAAGAATCCATCCTCTGGTTTTCACCTCTTATTTTTGAAGATGGACAACGGGAGAGTTTTCCACATCATTTTTTATTATAAATCAGTAACATACATAATATTTACAACCTTTGTCTCATTTTCATGTGCATAATGTGTCTTGTTCCGTGTGTTGTTTGAACCAAAAGAAGTAATGTTCATTACAACATGTTCTCCTAGGTTTTCTGATGCAATTAACCTTGTAGTTACTGTTTAGTAATGACTTGATACTGAAGTGTAGAATCTACATAACTTAGAAAATACTTCAGTTAGGATCTTCCTAATGGAAATAATATTACATTGGACTGTATACACTAATCTTGTTTGCTGAAAATGATGAATTTTAAAGATATACACGTATTATGTGGGTCTGAACCAAAATAGCATCATGATGCAGTGCCGTTATTGATTTAGGAGGCCTGCAATTGTGTAGTCGCAGATACTTGCAAAGATTTGTATTGAGCCAAGGTTACTGCAAACATTAGGCTATTACTGACATGATAGTTTAGAATGATTTCTGGCTGATTATGCTAGAAACTTTATCTCATCTATTTTTAGGGAGCACGATTCAGAGGTGTAAGTTTGAACCAGGGACGGAGCCAGGAAAAATATTTGGAGGGGGCCAATAGAACACAAGATTACTTGGAGGGGGCTGCACAAGCAATATTTACAAATTATAGGGACCAATGTACATGTATTTTAGGTGCTCTTTCAGAAAATTTTGCAGCATCGGGGGGGGGGGGGCATGGCCCTAGCTGGCACCCCCTAGCTCCGTCCCTGGTTTGAACCATGCACATAGTGCCTCTTTAATTAAGAAAACTATGCAGCCTCCAATTGTTATCATATCTTTTATTTTTATTAATCAAAATTTCGAGATCTAGGTTTTAAGGTTTAACAATGCCCATGGTGCCTTCAGGTTTGTTTTTTGGAGTTGTGCATGCGCTTTCTGTTGAGAATCCTAATGCATAGTTATTCTTTTGAAGTGAAGCTACATGTTATTTTGTGAATGTTTAACATCGCTATTGTTGTAAAGGTCTTCCTAATCTATTTGTTAATCTGTTTTGATTAAGAAATGGTGCACAAGTTGTTCCAGATTTAAAAACCCAATATGATACATGTTATTTTGTGAATGTTTAACATCGCTATTGTTGTAAAGGTCTTCCTAATTGGTAATCTGTTTTGATTAAGAAATGGTGCACAAGTTGTTCCAGATTATAAAAAAACCCAATATGATACAATGCCATAACCGATTTTGGAGACTTAAGAGATATGTATTGACCCAAGGTTACTACAGAAGGTTGTGGAACGTAGCATGCTCTTTTAATGCTGAAATTAAGAAGAATGTTTCTTGAAGCCTTGCTGACATAGAACATCGCCACTATCTGTAGTTATCAGATCTGTTTGTGCCTTCATATATTTTCGTCATTAGTTGTGTGTTCTTTTACTGGGCATCCCCATAGCGCCATCAATCGAGAAGTCCATTGCATATACTATTATTTCTTGAAATACAATATATGTGAAGGCTCAGTCATTCTCCTGTTGTAAATGTCTTTCTCAGGATCTTCTTAGTATTAGCTATTATCATCAAGGATGAGGCGTTGGTCCAAATATCTGATTGAGACAGCAACTCTTCCATTCCAGTAAACTGAAGATAGTATAAAGCGAAAACGGTAGCAGTGAGATAAAATTGAAGACTGTACTAGGGATAGAACATTAGAACACCTGATGTGAGCTGATAGGCGTTTGCAGACTCTGATACAACCACACGTTTTGGATGTTTTCGTAACAAGGTTACATTGCTAGCTACACACCCATATAAGAGATTTTTCAGAACCAAGCATTACGCTGTCTACCTCAGCCATCGTAATTTGGTACAACTTTACACCATGAGGATGGTGCTGATTGTAGTCTTGTCTTTGATGGATGTATTTTCTTCACTAACTCGTGACATATGGCTGGTTAGAGGTGGGTGTTAGTGTTTACTGGGATAGCCAATACACAGTACTTTTTCTACTCTACCAATAGATTGATTCTATTAATTGAAGAACACGACAGATACTAACATAACATCGTAACATGCCATCATCTTCCCACTAACCCTTTAGTCAATGAGATGAAAAATATTTAACTAAAAACTAATGAAATTCAACCAGACTAAAAAATTTGTAGGTTCCACAGGATAATGGTGTACCTCATTATACCAAAAAAGTAAACAATTTACTTCTCAATTATTGATTTTTTGAGAGAATCTATTCGTGTCTTTTACAGAAGGTGGGAAGTATTCATGTGGTTGTACATCTCATCGATTATTATTTTTATAATATGCACGGGCACGGCAAAGCGCGCGTTCATGGTCTAGTAAAATATGAAAATGAAAGCAGCTTCTTCATAAATGGGAATGCCCATGAAGCAGCAATACCATACATTTCATAAACAAATAGCTACTGGTGATTGGTGATAGGCATCTGGGGAGCACAATGGATGGTTATGAACTTATGATGTCCCTTATCCGAACCGAGGTAGTAGATCCATTTGTTCCTTTTTAATCAAACCCTAATCACAAAACCTAGGGCTCGTTTGTGGTTCAGTTTGATCTAATCCTAATCACCACCAGAGAAGGGGACAAAAGATAGAGAGTTTAGCGGGAAAGACATACCGGAGAGTCGCTCGCAGGCACCACGTTCAGATCTGGCACAGTCGCGCCGCCAAATCCGTGCTTCCCCTGTTCCGTCGTCATCACTACCAAGCCGCCTGACGCGGCCGCACCACGACGACTCCCTCCGCCCGCCACTAGTAGGAAAAGCCTCATCAGTGGCGCACTAAAAGTGGATTCTGTGGCGCATGGGGGGTGCGCCACAGAAACGTCGCCACAAAAATAAGGTTTCTGTGGCGCACCGACCCATGCGCCACAGAATTAAGGTTTTTGTGGCGCACGGGTGCTTGGGTGCGCCACAGAAAAGGGTGCGCCACAGAATTGATTTTTAGTGCGCCACAGAACTTGCTTGTATTATACACGATTTTGTGTTGCGTGCTATACACATGCAGTTTATAGATAGCAATATACAGGTTATATACAACAACATATAGAAATATGCAGATATAATATAAATAGCATGTACATTGCACATATATAATGTAGACATCATCATCACAGTACTTAGAGCCCGATCGAGATACATATATAGTGGCAAGTGTCAAATGTTTTACATACAACTCTTAATTCATACAAAATTCACAATTTTGAGATACAAAGTAGCTAGTCTTCATCCGGTTCCTCCTTTGCTCCCTCCTCTCTACCCACCAGGCTCGCTTGCATCGGGGTCTTCATCCGGTTCCTACTATGATTAAAATGGAAGAAAGTGAGACCAACAAGTCCGATGCACGTACAAGAGAAATGGAATAAATGCCTCATACATTGTTGGTCAACACAAGTCTTAACATTTAGGGACGGCGTAAGTGAGACCAAGTCCGATGCACAAGAGATTGATATTTGTGCTATCTTACCAGGCTCACTTACGCCACCCCCAAGTGTACGGTGACCAAACATTTTAATCATCGGCATTTTGGAAATACCAAAGCAAATGGAATGACAAAATGGAATAAGTGCCTCATACATTGTTGGTCAACACAAATACTATGGCCAGAAACCATAGTTGCAGTATACGCCGCAGAGATACTTTGCGAAGGGCCCCTTTCCCGGCCGCCGTTCCGTGAACGGGTCCTTGACGAGACAACAACGCCGATCTGCCTCTCCGGCGCAGAACCACGGCAGTCCCAGCCGCCTCCCTTGTGGCCGTGTGTCCCGCGTCCTGCAATGTTCGTCTTCTTGCCCGGTGAACCAATAGACTGATCGTTGGAATAAGGAAACCGATGACGGCCGGTCGCAAGATTAGATTGCGATCGGCCGTCGTCGGCTTCCTTATTCCAACGATCAGTCTATTGTTCACCGGGCAAGAAGGCGAAGAGTGCATGGCGCAGGAGACGCGGCCACAAGAGAGACGGCTGGGACTGGCGTGGTTCTGCACCAGAGAGGCATGTCGGCGTTGTTGTCTCGTCAAAGACTAGTTCACGGAACGGCGGCCGGGGAAAGGGGGGCCCGTCTACAAAGTATATTGCGGCGTATAGATGACCAAACATTCTAATCATCGGCACTAAAATGGAAGAAAGAGCCAAGTGGTATCTCAACTAGATATCATATGCCTCATACTTTGTTGGTCGAAAGAAATATTAACATTCAGGGATGGGGTCAGCGAGGCCAGGTAGGATGCACAAGAGATTGATATTTGTGCCATCGCACCAGGCTCAGTTGCCCCACCCCAGAGTGTACAAGTGACCAAACAATTTAATCATCGGCACTAGAATGGAAGAAAGGCCAATGCAATTAAGAAGTAGCAAGTATGAACTAAATGGAATGTCTCATACTTTGTTGGTCGAAACAAATATGAACATCCCGGGATGGCGTTAGTGAGGCCAGGTAGGATGCACAAGAGATTGATATTTGTGCCATCACACCAGGCTCACTAGCGACACCCCGGAGTGTACAGTTGACCGAACATTCTAATCATCGGCACTAAAATGGAAGAAAGAGCCAAGTGGTATCAACTAAATGGAATGCCTCATACTTTGTTGGTCAAAACAAATATTAACATCCAGGGATGGAGTAAGTGAGGCCAGGTAGGATGCACAAGATATTGATATTTGTGCCATCACACCAGGCTCACTTGCTCCACCCCCGAGTGTACGAGTGATATCGACCAACCATCTAATCATCGGCAAGTACAAAAACACCACCAAACCAGCAACCATGGTGATATAAGTCAAGATGCTCAAACACACATAGCATGCATGGAGCAGATGCTCCAAAGGGATTATTCATCACTTGGTATATAGACCAAGTGATGCTGGCAAAAGAGAGGCCAATCAAGAACCAGTTAAATCCAAGTAAGTGATAGATATGCCTAAACAAGCAACAACATATAGCATATCCCAGCTAACCGGATGAGACAAGTCTTGGTAGCCAACTTAATCACCTAGCACCACCTAGCCTTTTAAAACCATCAGAAACAGTCCTTTTTCTTCAAAGGATACCACAGTGGCATTCATTTACATGATCCCCTACTGTGGATATCTCTATTTTCATCAAAGCCAACAAGAAATATAAATTTATCATTACTCAGTTGAGTTCAAAACACCACCAAACCAGCAACCATGGTGACATAAGTCAAGATGCTCAAACACACATAGCATGCATGGAGCGAGATGCTCCAAAGGGATTATTCATCACTTGGTATATAGACCAAGTGATGCTAGCAAAAGAGAGGCCAATCAAGAACCAAGTAAATCCAGTAAGTGATAGATATGCCTAAACAAGCAACAACACATAGCATATCCCAGCTAACCAGATGAGACAAGTCTTGGTAGCCAACTTAATCACCTAGCACCACCTAGCCTTTTAAAACCATCAGAAACAGTCCATTTTCTTCAAAGGATACCACAGTGGCATTCATTTACATGATTCCCTAATGTGAATATCTCTATTTTAGTATACCATCATAAGCATTCCATTTAAATCACACATTTTAGTATCTCGTTCTTATCCAAGTTTTTGCCTCAGCCTTTGCATCATTGGTCGAGCCAAGACATCAAGCATCCGGCCAGGGAGCATTCTTTCTTTTTAGGGAACTATATGAACTATATGCACATGATCCAGTAAGCATCCCCACTAATCAGAGCATTATAAGCATAGTAGCATACCATAAGCTCACAACAATCCATCAAGTAAATCTTCACAAGGATACCACAGTAGCATAGTAGCATACCATAAGCTCACAAAGAATCCATCATTTTCTTCACAAGGATACCACAGTAGCATACCATAGTAGCATTTCATGCATTTAAATGAACCAAGTAGCATCAAAACCAACCAAATGTCCAACTAGCAAGCAATACCAAGTGAGCAAGTCTTCATTACCTTGTACAGAGTTCGGACATGGATTTATTTCCAACAAAGGATGGAAATCAAATTAACATCATTGAATTAAATTGAATCATTACCATCACATGGTTCATCAATAACAATTAGGGGCAATGCATCCAGAGCAACAGCAGCAATGCATCCAGAGCAACAGCAGCAATGCATCCAGAACCAGTAAGTAAATCACTAGCACATGATGATCATTGACCATTTAGAGCATGGACACACAAGCAATAGCAACAATATAGTTCACCAGGAATGGTGAGAAGCTGCAAGAGCATGCATCTAGCTGCAGCAACAATGACAACAAGCTAGGATAGATAGATCAACAACGAACAACGAGCCGAGTACATCAACGAGAACAACGAAGCACAACCAGAGCATGCATCTAGCTGCAGCAACAATGACATCAAGCTAGGATAGATAGATAGATTGCATCCGAGTAGCACATCAACGAACAACGGCAGCTAGCACAGAACGAACAACGACAGCACAACCGGAGCAGACACACGAGCATTTCGTCGAGCACTTTGTGCTCGCGCGGGAGAGGAAGATGGAGGGAAGGGGAGGGAGGGGAGAGAGTTCACCGACGACGGGGGTGGAGGAGGAGGTTGACGACGACGGCAGCGGTGGAGGAGGAGGAGGAGGACGCGGCGGCTCCTCCACCTTCACGCGACGGCGGCCCCTCCTCGCGGCGCCCTCGCTGTAGCGGCAGCTTGTGCTGCAGGTGGCGGGGATGGGAGGACCGTGGCGGCATGCGGCCCTCGCGGAGGAAGGCGGCGGTGATGGCGATGGCGACGACCATGGCGGCGCGCGGCGGATCGGACAGGGAGAGGGGAGAGGGGAGGGGAGAGGTGAACAGGCGTGGGGGAGGGCACGGTACGGGCGCGATGATATAAGTTACCTTAGTTCTGTGGCGCACCCGAACAAGTGCGCCACAGAATCAACTACTTCGGTGGCGCACCGAGGCACGTGCGCCACAGAAAGAGTTATTTCTGTGGCGCAGCACGCCATGTGCGCCACAGAAATACCTACACTAATAATTGGTGGTGGCAGGATGTGGGCCCCCTATAATTTCTGTGGCGCAATGTTCAGTAGTGCGCCACAAAATTAAGCTATTTCTGTGGCGCACCTAGCATGGTGCGCCACAAAATAACATTCTGTGGCGCATTTTTAGTGGTGCGCCACAGAACTAAGCTCCGCCTATAAGGGTTTTCCTACTAGTGCGCCATAGCCACATCTGGCTCCGCCACGCCCGTGTTCCTGACTAGAGCAGCGGTAGCCACCTGCGGTGCTCCGCTCCTACCCTCCATCGCCCTCGGATTCGAGATGAACGCGTGAAGAAGCTAATTCGACCGCTAGCTGTGGAGAAGAAGTGGAGAAGACGAAGTTGCGGAGGAAGAAGAGGGTTTTCTCCCTCCTAGGTGTGTGCGTGTGTGTGGGAGTGTTCTATTTCGGGAGACATACGCTTGAACACACGTGGTCGTAGATACGGACAAAAAATGGACGCAAGCATACGTACCGACAGTGGACCTACACTGAAATTACGATTTTGCCCCGCTTCCGAACAGGTATCCAAAGATCTAATCTCAGCCGATGTTCTGTTTTGCCCTGCTTCCGAACAGGTATCCAAAGATCTAATCTCAGTTCTGTTTGACGCGTCTAGACTTTTTCCAGGGAGGAGCACCAGAGCAGAAGTGACTCAGTCCAGGAATGCATCTCTAGTTTCGCGATAAGGTTAGATGATCACTATGAGTGAACAATCAACAAACTCTTATGTCCCTCTTTTCTTCATCAATTGCAAGCATGGCACTCTGTTAACAGCAGGCAAATAGGCCGTTTTGAGACTGCCCGAGGAAATGAAGCAAACCATCACGATAAACAGGTACTTCAGCCAAACATGAACAAGACCACTCAATTTCAGCAAAATAGTACTAGATGCAGCAAGTCTTGTCAGACATGGTTGATACAGCAAACATTCTAATGGCGCAAAAGAGCAGGTTTTTGCTTGTGGCCGGATTGAACAAGAAAACGATAATCCAGCAAGCATTTATCAACACCAGAAACCTCTAAAGTGCTTAATTAAACAGTGTCAAAGTAGCGACCACAACAGTACGCGTACTAGAAGATTGCTATCGAAATCCAAGACCATCGGTTTCTGTTACACCCCAAGAACAGCTGGCGCATCAGACAAGTGTCTGGATTCAGCTTACTGTCCTTCTCCGGATTCTTTCGGAGCTGGGGCTTCCTTGATCTCATCACCACCATCTTCCTGCAAGAGTTGGAAAGAGTAAGTTTGACATGAGAACCATGAATATGGAGGTAGGAAAACTGTGAAGCAGATAAAGCTCGACTTACATTGGTGTCGGATGTCCATAGAGTCAAGTTGTCACGCAGAAGCTGCATGATCAAAGTGCTGTCCTTGTAGGATTCTTCACCCAGGCTGTCCAGCTCTGATATAGCCTCATCAAAGGCCTGCGACACAAAGGAAAGTACATTTGAGCAAATTCATAAATCACAAGTGTATCAAAAGTGGAAGTAATAGAATGTACTAATTTGCAAATGGCAAGTATAATTAACACATTTCAAGTCCATACGTGAGGGATATGTCGATTTTATATGGCATATTACTTGTGGAAGAACAATACTGCATCAGTTACCCTCATGTATGCAGTGATACTAGCAAGTAAGGATCAATGGGTAAAATACAAATCAACAGTTCTCACATATCTCCTTTTTTAGTTCTCACTTCAGTTAAATGTAGGTAGCAAAACACAAATCAAGAGGAATTATTTACGGGCCATGTGAAATTCAGTCAACATAGTACAGCTGAGAAACCACTACAAGATGATTGAGTTCAGATAATATTACTGCAGACATAGGGACACATCAATTCAGTCAAATAAAATTGGCGTTGAAGCAGACTGCGCAAAGTATTAATTTACGATTTGTCAGATACACATACACAATCCATGATAAATGGCAATATATAGTGCATCTTCAGATTATGCAGTTCATTAAGTTCTCAGATATGAAAGAAATGCAAGTTTCCTAGCATATAGTATATGCTTCCAAGCCGAAGACAAATTGAAGTAATTAGGGAGTTTTACACAAGCAGAATGAGTGTTCCCCACAAGCCTAGATGCTAAAAGTGGATTTGGTTTCCTGCAACTTCATTTTCCAAGAAAAATAGAGTCACAGCAAACCTAGCCCAATTGAAGTACGGCTCCAATTTCTCAATATACAACCAACCTCGGTAATCCATCACCCACTCACAAGCAATGATAGACCAGTTACAACAAAAACTGATATTGAACATTCACCTATAACTGAAACAAAAAGGGAGAAAAAGAAGAAAAAAAACAGCAGACCTGTTTTGCAAGGTTGCAGGCACGGTCAGGGGAGTTCAAGATTTCATAGTAGAACACAGAGAAGTTGAGTGCAAGCCCAAGCCTGATGGGGTGAGTCGGAGCCAAATCTGCAAGAGCGATGTCCTGCAAGCAATGCACAAAACTCAGACCAAAGGATGTATTCCGCATGCCAATCACAAAACAATTGTTTGTATTAGTAACCTGAGCAGCTTTGTATGAGTTCATGGTGCTCTCGGCAGCTTCCTTCCTCTCCGCACCAGATTTAAACTCAGCAAGATACCTGATAAACTCCGCCGTCAACAGATGAGCCCATTTCGAGTGTCGCAAATAAATAAATAAATACCTGTGGTAGTCGCCCTTCATCTTGAGGTAGAAGACCTTGGACTCGGCGGCGCCAGCGGAGGGCACGAGGTGGGAGTCGAGCAGCGCGAGGATTCCGTCGCAGATCTTGGCGAGCTCGGCCTCGATCTTGGTGCGGTAGGAGCGGATGGTGGCGGCGTGCGCGTCGTTGCCCCGGCCCTCCTCCTTCTGCTCGATGGAGGAGATGATCCTCCAGGACGCGCGGCGGGCCCCGATGACGTTCTTGTAGGCAACGGAGAGCAGGTTGCGCTCCTCGACGGAGAGCTCCTCCCCGGGCCCCGCCCCGCCGGTGGCCTTGGCCACGCGCTCCATGAACTCCACCATCTCCTCGTACCGCTCGGCCTGCTCCGCAAGCTTGGCCATGTACACGCTCTCCTCCCGCGTCGGCTCCGCCGGCGACATGGTCGGTCGGATGCGCAAGGGGTAGGTAGGGAGGGAGTTGAGGGGATCCGGGGACGGAGGAGGTGAAGGCGTTTGTGGGGAAGCCGGAGCAGGGAGGGGTGGGGATTTGAGGAGGTCCCCGGGGGCGGAGGGAGCGGGGCCCGCGTGTCAGTGGGTGGGTGGGGCGACGTGCCGGTCAAAGGGAGCGGGCCGCGCGGTGCGGGCGGGGTATGGCCAGCAACCTCTTGCGCTGGATGGGAGTCCCCTATTATAAGTTCGCCTTTAAATATTTAGTGATAGTAATATTTCAGATCAACTGATTTTTCAATTGTTTATTTTGCACAAACATGATAAAATGTTCCAAACATAGGATGATTTTTTGCCCATCGTCAAAATCAAAGTGCTACTTTACCTACAAGGTCAAATTTTCGTTAGCTAATGGGTGTTTTTCGTCGCCTATGAGCTTAAACCGATGGATATGGGCTATGGGCTGGTCCATTAGGTACGAGGGCCGGACCTAATTTCTCAGATTAACTGGTCAAAACCTAATTGGGCCAACACATACAGCTCGTGGGTCGGCCCCTCGGAGTTAGTTTGATCGGTCAATCATCAAGATGAGCCGGCCCACTAAGCACATGGGCTAAGTCATCTTCGTTTGACTGGTCAACATATAACTGTACCGGCCCATTTAGGTGGTGGGTCGGGCCGAATATCTTTGTTTGACTGGTCAACATATAACCGTGCCAGCCCATTTAGGTGGTAGGTTGGTGATGTCTACGCACGCTTCTATTTTTGTAGACAGTGTTGGACCTCCAAGAGCAGAGGTTTGTAGAATAGTAGCAAGTTTCTCATAACTGCATCACCCAAGGTTTATCGAACTCAGGGAGGTAAAGGTCGAAGATATCCCTCTCAAGCAACCCTCAATTACGATACAAGAAGTCTCTTGTGTCCCCAACACACCCAATACACTTGTCAGGTCTATAGGTGCACTAGTTCGGCGAAGAAATAGTGAAATACAAGCAATATGGATGATTGTAAGTAGTAATTGCAATCTGAAATAAAAATGGCAGCAAACAAACATGTAGCAGAACTGGTTGTAAACGGTGTTTCAACGCTTTGAAACAAGGCCTAGGGATCATACTTTCACTAGTGGAAATCTCAACAATGATACCATAATTGAATATATAGATATTATCTCTTCACTACGCTACTCTGAACCACTCTCCGATTTGATAACAAACACAAATTCACTGCATAGAGCTGCATAAGTATTCCTTAAAGTTCGCATTCCCAATCTATGAACGCCCCACACTATCACCTTGAGCATACAAATATGGTACTAACTAGACACCACAATTCATAAGTATTTCTGTAAATTAAGCTTAAGAAACAAATATGGTGTGCACACTGTCACCTTCACACCGCTGGACAAGGTGTCCCCGAAGATCACATAATAAAAACCACTTGAGTAGCACAATAGTTGAAGAATAACATCTACTTATTTAACTAGATTAGAAAGCTCATGATCGCATAAAGATCATACATGGAGAGATAGATATACCACATAGCTACCGGTAAAATGGGCCTCGGGGGAGAACTACTCATTCCTCATCATGGGAGTCAACAACAGCGATGAAGATGACGGTGGAGTCGATGAAGATGGCTCCGGGGGAAATTCCCCGTCCCGGCTGGGTGCCGGAACAGAGCTGTTGTCCCCCGGATCTTGTCTTCGGCGGCGGCGGAGCTACGGAACTTTTCGTGGGCGGAGGCTTGATGTCTACGCACGCTTCCATTCTTGTAGACAGTGTTGGGCCTCCAAGTGCAGAGGTTTGTAGAACAGCAGCAAGTTTACCTTAAGTGGATCACCCAAGGTTTATCGAACTCAGGGAGGTAGAGGTCAAAGATATCCCTCTCAATCAACCCTGCAATTACGATACAAGAAGTCTCTTTTGTCCCCAACACACCCAATACACTTGTCAGGTGTATAGGTGCACTAGTTCGGCGAAGAGATAGTGAAATACAAGTAATATGGGTGATTGTAAGTGGTAATTGCAATCTGAAATAAAAATGGCAGCAAGCAAACATGTAGCAGAACTGGTTGTAAATGGTGTTTCAATGCTTGGAAACAAGGCATGGGGATCATACTTTCACTAGTGGACACTCTCAACAATGATAACATAATTGAATACATAGATATTATCACTTCACTATGCTACTCTGAAACCACTCTCCGGTTTCATAATAAACACAAATTCACTGCATAGGGCTGCATAAGCATTCCTTAAAGTTCGCATTCCCAATCTATGGATGCCCCATGCTATCACTTTGAGCATACAAAGATGGTACTAACTAGACACCACAATTCATAAGTATTTCTGTAAATTAAGCTTAAGAAAACAAACATGGTATGCACACTATCACCTTCACACCGTTGGACAAGGTGTCCCCATAGATCACATAATAAAACCACTTGAGTAGCACATAGTTGAAGAATAACATCTACTTATTCAACTAGATTACAAAGCTCATGATCACATAAAGTTCATACATGGAGAGATAGATAGACCACATAGCTACCGGTAAAGCCCTCAGCCTCGGGGGAGAACTACTCACTCCTCATCATGGGAGTCAGCAACGGCGATGAAGATGGTGGTGGAGTCGATGGAGATGGCTTCGGGGGCAATTCTCCGTCCCGTCAAGGTGCCGGAACAGAGACTTATGTCCCCCGGATCTTGTCTTCGAATGCGGCGGAGCTACGAAACTTTTCGTGGACGAAGGTTGGGTAATTTAGGGTTTTTGCATCGGGAGGCATTTATAGGCGGAAGGGCGAGGTCGGTGGAGACCAGGGGGTCCCACACCACCCCTAGGCGCGGCCTGGGCCGCGCCTAGGGCCTGTGTGGCCGCCTCGTGGCTCCCCTTCATCTCTCCTCTGGACTCCGTCTTCGCTCCGGGAAAATAGGAACTGTGGCTTTTGTTCGTCCAATTCCGAGAATATTTCCTGTACAACTTTTCTGAAATACAAAACAGCAGAAAACAGGGAACTGGCAGTGTGGCATCTTGTCAATAGGTTAGTTTCGGAAAATGTATAAAAGTGCAACGAAGTGTAAACAAAATATATAGAAATTGGTATAAAACAAGCATGGAGCATCAAAAATTATAGATACGTTTGCGACGTATCAAGCATCTGTAAGCTTAAATCCTGCTCGTACTCGAGTAGGTAAGTGATAACAAAAATAATTTTTGAGGTGACATGAAGCCAACACAATCTTGATCAAGTTATTGTAAAAACATTGTGAGCTGCAATCAAAGTACTCCAAGCATAGCCATGATAGATATAATTCTAGCAATAGAATTTAGCAACTATGTTACAACATGAGAAGTAACTCAAACAAAGGATCATGAATAATTGTGCACTGAAAGCAACTGTTTGTTTATGGGCATAGAGAAAACATACTAAGTGCTACTCATCTTGTCCTTTATGAAGTAGCAAAACATAAATGCCAGGACACCTTCAAAGTTCAAAGGGTGACTAGATACATGTAATTTACGAACAAGCAATATCATAATCATGAATCAATTAATAATAAATTTTGGGACTATGCATATTATACTCAGAATGACAACTATGCTCTCTTAATTGGTGCATTAAGCAAGAAGATGAAGACTCAACATAAAAGTAAAAGAAAAGGTCCTCGTAGAAGGAAGCAAGATTAACAAGTTTTATAGACCTTCCAAAAAGTATGGTACTCATTAGTTTTGAACTCTCATTACCCCTACCATAAGCATCTTGAATGGTTAAAGTTAATGCGAGGGAAAATATGAGTTATATGCTTGACAAATTACAAGTTGAAAATCTCGTGCCCCTTGAATACGAGTACCTAAACCTCATGCTACTCAACTTAGGTCCCAAGTAAGTTCTTGTCATTGTAAGTATACATGTATCATTGAGAATGCTAACGGGGTACCTCCTGCCCCATGATATAGGAGCATTACCATACCGAAATGATAAGACAAACAGACAATGAACATCTCAGCAATCCTTTTATTTACTATGTGCGTAGCTTTTTATTGAAGATGCATCACAGAATGCTCACTATTGTTCGCTGTAAATTTCCACCATGAATGATGCATGGCTTAAGTTGGCCGTCCAGACATTTCTCTAACACATATACAAACTCCATGGACTTACAAGTTTCCATTTTATTTCACACCGCTAGGCATCCATAAACAAAAGAACATGATATCAACTAAATAGGAATAAGTGCAATGTTGAAAGCGTGCCCCATGAAAGCATGGTTGTGCTAACTCCCAACTTGTAATTTGCAAGCATATAATCTTCATAAGATAGTCATAATGGTCCAGGTTTATTAAGTGCAAGAAAGTAAATGTGCCATCAAGTTCGTGAGAGCTTTACTAACTAATTTTCTCATGACAAAATTTAATTTGGAAGATTGATAAAAACATGATGAATATACTTGGAATAGCAATGATGCTAGTAGGTAGATATGGTGGACACAATTGGCAAACTTTGGTTTTTGGTGGTTGGATGCACGAGTAGAGCTCATACTCGGTACAGACGAAGGATAGCAAAAGACTGGGAGCGACCAACTAAGAGAGCAATAATAGCCATAATCATGCATAGCGACAAAACATTATTAATCAAAGCATAAAGTGATATCACAAGTCAAAAACTAAATGATCATAGAGGCTTTAGTTGACTGGTTTGTAGTCATAACATTATGAAAACATGTGCCAAGTCAACCCAATAAAGCATCAAAGGAGAATACCACAATATTATGCTTTGTATGACGGAAACAATACATGATTCTTTTAATGGCACATTATGCACTCTCAACTATTTGAGACAAGTCATGCTACATCAATAAGTACTAAGCATATGATAAGAATAATATCCAACATGACATGCCAACGTCTATGCCACAATCTAGACATGCTTCTTTTATATCACTATAAGCATGAAACATTTTACTCGTCTCCAACACCAATCAACTTATTTGAAACAACTCACATAGATAAAAATCAATAAAGACCAGAGAGCTAATCATACCTAAATAAATAAAACTAACAAGCTCTGAACAAAATATGAGTGGAAAATCATAGCTAAACGTAGTACTAGCAAAATAGAACACTCGCATAACAATAAGAGTGAAAACTAGAGTGTTCTATGAAATGAAAACGGAGCGTGTGTCTCTCCCACACAAGAATGAAAGGATACAACCATATGCTATAGCAAAAAAAAACAAAGAAAACAAAAAATAAAAATAAAAAGAAAGAAACTTCAAGAACAACACATAGCGTATGAAGCAATAAAAATATAGCGTCTAGACAGATGACCCGAAGCTTTGTGGATGAAGAGGGGATGCCTTGGGTATCCCCAAGCTTTGACGCTTGTACCTCTTGGATATTTCTTGGGGTTACATTGGCATCCCCAAGCTTGAGCTTTTGTCCATAATTTATCTCATTACATCATTCTTCTCTCCCTACAGTTGAAAACTTCCTTCATACAAAACTTCACACAATTCTTATTAGTAGCATTAGTACAATCAAAATAACAAATCCACTTGGGTTCAGTTCTAACATATATCAAACATCCATTAAAACATTAGATACTGTAGCAAATTCTTCAAAAAGCTCTTTCTCTCAAAAGAACTAAAAAAGAAAGAGATTAAGAGGCAAATGTAAATAGTGGCAAAAATCTATCAAAACAGAACGGCAGGTAAAGATCGATTTTTTCAAAAATCTTCTGTTACTCAGATCGAAAAGTGCTAAACTAACGAAAGTTAGATAATAACCTGGGCATATGCACAAAAATTGGCATCTCAAAATTACGTTCTGGCTGGGAATACGAATTTGTATGGTGACAGCACAGAATCTGTTTCAGGACAGCAACTTCCCCAAATCTTACTTTCTTCCTATTAGAGGCTATTCTTGGCACAAAAACGAAATAAAAATGATAATGAGAGGTTATTACAGAGGTAATAACTTCCAAGACTCAACGAAAGAAAAATTACATAAATAAAACATGGGTGCTTTTCTTTAACGCCTTTCAGCTAGGCTCAGTAATTTGAGAAGATGTTCACATAAGAAATATGAATTGAAACAAAAGAGAGCATCAAGAGCAAATATAAAACACATTTAAGTCCAACCCACTTCCTATGCATAGGAATCTTGTACACAAATAAATCCACAAAGAACAAAGTGACAAGCATATGAAGATAAAACAAGAGTAACTTCAAAACTTTCAGCATATAGAGAGGTGTTTTAGTACGATGAAAACTTTTACAACCATATTTTCCTCTCTCATAATAACTTTCAGTAGCATCATGAATAAACTCAATAATATAACTATCACATAAAACATTCTTATCATGAGCCACATGCATAAAATAATTATTACTCCCCACATAAGCATAGTCATTCTTATTAATTGTAGTGGGAGCAAATTCAACAAAATAGCTATCATTTTTATTCTCATCACCACAATAATCAAATATAGGAGGCATATTGTAATCATAATTAATTTTCTCCTCAATAGTAGGTGGACTAAAAATAAGATAATCATCATTGTAATCATCATATATTGGAGGCATAGTATCATCATAGCAAATTTCCTCCTCAAAAGCTGCAGAACTAAAATGATCATTTTCATAAAAACTAGCTTCCCCAAGCTTAGAATTTTTCATAGCATTAGCAATAATGGTGTTCAAAGGATTCATACTAATAACATTGCTACCAGCATGCAAGTAAAGTTTCATATGTTTTTTTAATTTTCTCTTCAAACACCTCATGTCCTAACTCAAGATAAATACTATAAAGCTCTCTAATTTTGTTGTTGTTTTCCATTAAGCCTAACTAGTGAAAATAAAAACAAGAAACAAAAAGATGTAATTGCAGAATCTAAAGGAAATAACTTCGAGTACTCACCAGCAACTAAAAGACTTAGTGGCCAGAGAATGTGCATACCTTTTACCTTACCTCCCCGGTAGCGGCGCCAAAAAAGAGCTTGATGTCTACGCACGCTTTTTTTCTTGTAGACAGTGTTGGGCCTCCAAGTGCAGAGGCTTGTAGAACAGAAACAAGTTTCCCTTTAGTGGATCACCCAAGGTTTATCGAACTCAGGGAGGTAGAGGTCAAAGATATCCCTCTCAAGCAACCCTGCAATTACGATACAAGAAGTCTCTTGTGTCCCCAACACACCCAATACACTTGTCAGGTGTACAGGTGCACTAGCTTGGCAAAGAGATAGTGAAATACAAGCAGTATGGATGATTGTAAGTAGTAATTGCAATCTGAAATAAAAATGGCATCAAGAAAACATGTAGCAGGACTGGTTGTAAATGGTGTTTCAATGCTTGGAAACAAGACCTAGGGATCATACTTTCACTAGTGGACACTCTCAACAATGATACCATAATTGAATACATAGATATTATCTCTTCACTATACTACTCTGAACCACTCTCTGATTTGATAACAAACACAAATTCACTGTGTATGGTTGCGTAAGCATTCCTTAAAGTTCGCATTCCCAATCTATGGACGCCCCACACTATCACCTTGAGCATACAAAGATGGTACTAACTAGACACCACAATTCATAAGTATTTCTGTAAATTAAGCTTAAGAAACAAACACGGTGTGCACACTGTCACCTTCACACCACTGAACAAGGTGTCCCCGGAGATCACATAATAAAACCACTTGAGTAGCACAATAGTTGAAGAATAACATCTACTTATTGAACTAGATTACAAAACTCATGATCGCATAGAGATCATACATGGAGAGATAGATATACCACATAGCTACCGGTAACACTACTAGGAAACATGCTATTGCCGGCGAACTAAAATGAGCTATTCTCGGTGCACTACCGCCCGCCAGAGGGAAGACGCTGATGACCCACAAGTATAGGGGATTGCAACAGTCTTCGCGGGAAGTAAAATCCAATTTATTGATTCGACACAAGGGGAGACAAAGAATACTTGAAAGCCTTAACAGCGGAGTTGTCAATTCAGCTGCACCTGGAAACAGACTTTCTCGCAAGAGTTTATCAGTAGTAACAGTTTTATAGCAGTAGCAGTGATGAAATAACAGCAGTAGTTTAACAAAGACAGCAGTAGTGATTATAGTAAACAACAGGATTAAAATACTGTAGGCACAGGGATGGATGAACGGGCGTTGCATGGATGAGAGAAACTCATGTAATAATCAAGATAGGGCGTTTGCAGATAATAATAAAACGGTATCCAAGTACTAATCAATCAATAGGCATGTGTTCCATATTTAGTCGTACGTGCTCGCAATGAGAAACTTGCACAACATCTTTTGTCCTACCGGCCGGTGGCAGCCGGGCCTCTAGGGAATCTACTGGAAATTAAGGTACTCCTTTTAATAGAGCACCGGAGCAAAGCATTAACACTCCGTGAACACATGTGATCCTCACATCACCGCCTTCCCCTCCAGTTGTCCCAATTTCTGTCACTTTGGGGCCTCGGGTTCCGGACAGCGACATGTGTATACAACTTGCAGGTAAGATCATAAAACAATGAATATCATCATGAAACAATAACATGTTCAGATCTGAGATCATGGCACTCGGGCCCTAGTGACAAGCATTAAGCATAACAAGTTGCAACAATATCATAAAAGTACCAATTACGGATACTAGGCACTATGCCCTAACAATCTTATGCTATTACATGACCAATCTCATCCAATCCCTACCATCCCCTTCAGCCTACAGCGGGGGAATTACTCACACATGGATGGGGGAAACATGGCTGGTCGATGGAGAGGCGTCGGTGGTGATGATGGCGATGATCTCCACCAATTCCCCGTCCCGGCGAGGTGCCAGAATGGAGTTTCTGGTCCCGAGACGGAGGTTCGCGATGGCGGCGGTGTTCTGGATGGTTTCTGGTGACATAGGCATCCCAAATGGGCCTGCCAAAGATAGTACCCGGGGTTTATCGAAGGCCCACTACCCGAAGAATAAGAAGGTTCAAGAGCCCAAGATATATTAAGGAAAGTAGAATTGTAATAGGAAGTGTTGTTTGTAATCTGGCGGGATGAGTTAGAAACCGTCCCGGACTCTGTAACTTGTACAAAACGAAACCCTCGGCTCCACCTCTTATATAAAGGGGGAGTCGAGGGACGAGGAGATCATCGAATCATTGTCTGCAAACCCTAGTTTTCATAATCGTCGAGTACTTTTCGGCTGAAACCTTCGAGATCTACTTGCCCTCTACTTCTAACTAAACCCTAGCCTACAATCCATAGGCATTGACAAGTTAATCCCTTGTCCACAATAAGCGACACAGGTCGCCAGAGGAGGATCATGGTCGAAATTATCAATCGAGGCGACGATTTCCTCGGCAGTATCCGAATTATGACGCCCCAGGGCAAATTTCGGCAGGATTTCGGGCAAACACAGGAGGACACAACAGAGATGATTATCAGAGAAGCAATGAGCAGCGAAGTGATAATAGGGATGATTCCCGCAACAGACAAAATAGTGGGCCAAGGTTTCCAAGACCTTTTGTGTCCCCCGAAGAAATGCTGAACGGACCGTGCCAGATGCACTTTTTCCTCGACAGCAACGGGAAAAGACAGTCAGGGCACCTGCAAAAGAGCTGTCGAAATTTTCGGGCAATGTTCGGATATGCGGAAACGCTCACGCTCGAGCGAGCACGAGAGAAATCCTCGGGAGCCCGGGAGCGAAGTTCACCTACCGCCACCTCCCGCAATTACGGACGACAATCGGCATCGGCTCGGAATAGCGGCAGCACCTCCACCACCACCTTATGTTGATCCTAACTCAAACGGAGCGGTGTCGATGATTCGAAGGGAAGGCCGTCCAACGGAACTCAAAAAGTATTCTCGAGACAGGTATTCATGGCGGAGAAAATGCCTCCACCAACGAGTTGAGTACCTCAATTGGTCGGGGCAAGACATCGGCTTCACCATAGCGGATCACCCGCGGCAAGTTCCTCGACCGGGGCGGTCGGCACTTATTGCGCCGGCGGTTATTGCGGGTTTTGATGTTTCTCGAGTATTCATAGATGGTGGCAGCAGCTTAAACCTTATGTATGCGGATACATTGAGGAAGATGAACATATCCTTAGCAAACCCGAAGCCAACGGACACAAGGTTCCACGACATCACACCGGAGAAACCAAGTTACCCATTGGGGAAGATCAACCTCGACGTTCGAGTTTGGAACCCGAGAAAATTATAGAATCGAGAACCGGAGTTTGAAGTCGTGGATTTTCCATCACAATACCACGCTTTGTTGGGACGACCGGCATATGCTAGATTTATGGCGAGTACCACACTATACATACACTGTTGTGGAGATTGCCTGGACCCAAGGGACCAATCACAGTCAAAGGGAGCTTCGCCTTAGCGGATAAGTGCGACAAGGATTTCCATCGGTTATCAGAAACTTTCGGGATGCAAGCTGAGTATTTGGCGTCGAAAAGTATGACTGATTACGACGTACTGCCAGACGTTGGAAGACCAAATAAAGAATCAACTTTCAATACGAGAGAAAAATTCTAAGGAGGTGCGGATTCACCCGACGGATCCGAAAAAGACGACATCTATTGCAAACAACATGGATATCGCATAGGAAAGCGCGCTCGTCGAGTTCCTCCGTGAGAAGCTGGAAAATCTTCGCATGGTGTCCGAGTCGACATGCCGGGAGTACCCGGGGAACTTGCCGAGCACCACCTAAATTTGGATCCATCGGCGAGACCAATCAAACAACCTTTGCGGCGTTTTTCGGAACCAAACCGCAAAGCTATGCTTTGTCAGAAATCAATCGACTACAAGAAGCTGGTTTTATCAAAGAGATATTCACGAAGCCACATGGGTAGCAAATCCCGTGATGGTGCCAAAGAAAAACACTAAGGTCCTTCGCATGTGCGTCGACTTTACGTGTCTCAACAAACATTGTCCAAAGGATCACTTCCCCCTCCCGAGGATCGATCAAATTATTGACTCCACGGCTGGATGCGAACGTCTTTCCTTCCTGGACGCGTATTCTGGTTACAACCAGATCAGGTTAAAAGAAGAAGATGAAGTAAAGACTGCGTTCATTACACCTTATGGCGTGTTTTGTTACAGAGCAATGCCCTTTGGTCTGAAAAACGCGGGAGCAACATATCAGAGGATGATGCAGAAGTGTTTGGCGGCACAGATTGGGAAAAACGTGCAAGTGTACATTGACGACGTCGTCATAACATCAAAAGAAGGATCAACACTGATAGAGGACCTCAAGGAAACGTTCGACAACCTCAACAAATTACGTCCGAAGTTGAACCCGACGAAGTGTTCCTTTGGTGTCCCGACGAGGAGAACTCTTGGGATTTCTAGTCTCGGCAAGAGGGATTGAAGAAAATCCCGATAAAATACAAGCTATCGTAACAATGAGAAAGCCAACAAAGTTGAAAGAGATACAACGACTAACCGGGCGAGTCGCGGCTTTAAGCGGATTCGTCGCCGAGGCTAGGAGAAAAAGCGTTACCATTCTACGCTTTGATAAAACAAGGAGACAAATTCCAGTGGAACGAGGAAGCCGACAGAGCCTTCGAAGATTTGAAGCGCAAAATCTCGACACCACCAATCTTGGTGGCACCGAAGGAAAAAGAACCTCTCCTGTTATATATCGCAGCCACGCCCCAAGTGGTGAGCACGGCGCTGGTTGTCGAAAGAGAAGAAGAAGGAAAACTCCACGGAGTACAGAGGCCAGTTTACTTCGTCAGCGAAGTTTTATCGCCGTCAAAACAAAGATATCCTCAGTACCAGAAGCTAGCATACGGAGTGTTCACAACAGCACGAAAATTGCGCCACTATTTTTCGGCACACCCGATCATAGTGGTCAATGAGGCTCCTTTGTCAAATATACTGAACAATCCGAAGCTACGGGTCGTGTCTCCCTTTGGGGAATAGAACTTTCCCCTCGGGACATCACGTATGAAAAAGAAAAGCAATCAAGTCGCAAGTTTTGCCGGACTTCATCGCGAGTGGATGGAGTTGCGGAACACGGGACCCCCGGACTTGTCGAGAACCCGGACCATGAATTTTGACGGGTCCAAGAGAGTAGAAGGAGCTGGCGCGAGAGTAACACTTATATCACCCGAAGGCGACAAATTGAAGTATATCCTTCGGATGACGTTCCCTAACGCATCTAACAATGAAGCGAGAATACGAAGCCCTCATACACGGGATGAAGATGGCAAAAGCATGCGGTGCAACTCGACTAAAAATCTTTGGCGACTCACAATTGGTGGCCCGAGCAAGTTATGAACCAATGTGATGCAGTCAACGATAGCATGGTAGCATACAAGGAGGTGTACAATGAACTCGAGAAGCTATTTGATGGGTGCGAGGTAAACCACATCAGTAGATTGAGCAACGATGAAGCCGACATCCTCGCAAACATCAGGTCGCAGTGCCTCCCAGTCCCGCCAGGAGTGTTTTGGGAAGAAATATCGGAGAGATCTACAAAACCAAAAAAGGTGCAGAAAAAAGAAAGAACTTCGACACCCCTTGCGAAACCACGGAGGATGAAGATGAACAAGAGCTTGTGATGATGGTACAAGTTCCTTGGATGCAAGCATATGTATCATACATCCTCAGGAAAGAAATACCCGACGATCCAGTTGAAGCAAGGCGAGTAATTCGACGGTCTAAAGCTTTCACGGTGATCAAAGGAGAACTATACAAGCGAAGTATTTCAGGCGTTCTGCAAAGGTGTGTAACACCCGAAGAAGGAAGAGTAATTCTAAGGACGTGCACGAAGGAATATGCGGCCACCACGCGAGTAGTCGAGCCATCGCAGCCAAGGTCTTCGGGCAGGATTCTGCCGGTTGACGAGCAATCGAGGACGCCAAAGAAATAGTAAGGACTTGCGATGCGTGTCAAAGGTTCGCCGCAAAACCTCACTCTCCAGCAGCGAGAACTAGCACCAATACCTTTGTCGTGGCCCTTTGCACAATGGGGACTCGATATGGTGGGCAAGTTACACAAATCATGGCCGGGAGGAAAGGAATACATGCTAGTAGTCGTCGACAAATTCACAAAGTGGATAGAAGCGAAGCCGATAAATTCGCCGAGATGGAGCATCCGCGAGTAAAATTCATAAAAGGCCTCGTCTTCGATTTGGAGTGCCTCATAGCATCGTCACGGACAATGGCGGTAACTTTACATCCAACGAATTTAAAGATTACCGCAAAGAAGTGGGTATCAAGCTGCACTTTGCGTCGGTTGCACATCCTCAAACCAACGAGCAGGTCGAGAAAGCCAATGGCATTATCTGCAATGGCATCAAAAAACGTCTATTGGGACCACTAGAAAAAGCTCGACATACCCGGCCTGAAGAACTACCAAGTGTGTTACGGAGCATCCGAACAACACCAAATACGGCGACACAAGAAACCCCGTTTTTTCGGTCCATGGCGCGGAGGCGGTACTTCCAATAGAAATAGAGCACGACTCCCCTAGAGTCACAGCATATGATGAAGAAGCTTCAAGGACAGCATTGGAAGACGATGTAGACGCACTCGACGAAGCTCGAGACGAAGTATTATCAAGGGTCACCAAATATCAACAGGATTTGAAGAATTACCACAGTCGACGTTTGCGGCCAAGATCTTTTCAAGTGGGGGACTTAGTTCTTCGGCTCACGCAAAAAAGTCATGAAAAACTCGAGTCACCATGGCTTGGTCCCTATATCGTCACGGAAGTAATCGGAGGAGGAGCATACAGGATAAAGGACAAGAAGACAGGGGTGGAGGAGCAAAACCCTTGGAACGTGGCGCAACTCAGGCGGTTCTACGCCTAGAGCTAAAATATAGTCCTTGTAAAACTTCAATGTACTTGAAACGCCCACGAGTTTTCGGACGCACTCTTTTCCTTTTTCGGGGCACCGAGTGGGGCCGGGAAAGGTTTTTAATGAGGCGGGCTCGTGGTGCTGCAATATAATAAAGATAGTGGAGATATACTTCTTATTTTTCGACACGCTCGGGGGCTCAACGCCCAAGTCTCAAAATACATACAATATAGATTCACTAAAATATTTCGCCTTGGTACATTAATACCTCGCCAAATATAAAAAACGGAAGCCAGTAATCATAAATATAGTGTACACAGCAAAAATCTTAAGTGCTTTGGTCTAAGAACCTCGCAATACAAATATAGAATTTCGACATCAAAGGTACTCGAAGATTGGCAGTCCATCCAAGGGACAAGCAAGGATGTCTTATTACAACAGAAAAGATAGATTTCAAGGAGGAAAAAATAGTGCAACCTTCGCCCAGTTAGGCTCGGGGGCTTCAACAACATAGAGGACCTCAGCAATATACAATAAATTCTTTCGGAAATATAAAAAAAGAGGAGGGAAAACAAAAAAGAGTGAGATACAAGGTTTCCAATATAATACAAGTCAGTTAAATCCCAAGATAGTATCTACGGACAAGCCCCTGGTTGTTTTATGTTCAGCATAAGAACCCTTGGTAAAGAACTCTGAGTCCATCCGAAGAAGTTCATCTATCATCGATTCGGCCACAGGAGCTACCATCGCATCGATTGAGTCAATATCATTTTTCCGACGCGTTTTCTTGGCCAGGCAACCAGACAACAATCTTCGTCGAGTCCAACTTTGGATAACAGATGTTTATCATAATCATGGCAAATCTCGCTCCAGCAGTAAGTTGAGCCCGCACAAAGTTATGGATGCGGGGAGCATCTTTGAATACCTCCAATAATTCGGGAAGAGTTTTTGGAACCTCGTTTCGCGGAAATAGATTCCTATAGACAAGGGTTAATGTCGCCGTGCAAAAATTGAGAAAGTCGCGCACTTGGCAAGCACGATCTTGGAACCTAACAATTTGTTGGGTTCGTTCGAGAGTGGCCCAGAACAAACAGACCATGATTAAGGGAAAGATTGACAAGAAGATTTGTTCTCTCATTCACTCTCCGATCTTCGGCAGCAGAATCAAGAACCGAGCCCGATAAAGCGACGGGGCAAGAAATTGGAAAAAAGACATAGCAAAATAAAGAGAAGGCGTCTTGAGGTTGCAAAAACGTACCTAACATATCCGTGCTAGCTTCCGACATTAGCTCAAGCATACTATTTTCTCGGGTTGTGGCTCCCTTCGCTTCTAAGACAGCGAGCATCCTTAGCAGCTATAGCTTCTTGGGCTTGTTGAAAAGCAAGTTGTTCTCGTTCAGATGCTTTCCGAGATTGTTCCATCATGGCCAAAGTTTGTTTCTTCATAGATTGAAGTTGTTGTCGAAGTTCTTGCAAATCTTCCGACAAATGTCCGCTTGATGAACTCTCGAGGAGATTATGGTCGACTAGTACTTTCTTCGAGAAGGAAGATGCGAGTGAAGCAACTGCGAGAACAAGGAGGGGTCGAGTAATTATCAAATATTAACTGGAAAAGAAAGGCCCAGGATCAATGAAAAGCACGAAGAGAAATTTCAATACTTGCTAGAAAATTTACACAGACATTACAAAAGAAAGTTTTCCAGGGGGACTAAGAGAGTAATTGTCGCCAAGGCTAAAATGGCGACAAGAGCAAAAGAAACAGGAAAAGAAACAAGGAGGCATGCAACTAGACCTCCGGCCTCGAGGAGCTAGGAGTCGAAGCTGGCTTGATCCCGAGATACGCCAAGATCTTCTTCGTGTTGGGCTTGGCTGCCTTGATCGGCGACCTCCATCTCGATTGCTCTATCTGATCGGTGTCGCCAACCTTCATCCAATCAAGCGTCTGTTGGCTGTCAGCAACTAGGGTAACAGTATTCTCGACAGCAACCTTCATATTCTCCTGACGCATCTTCAGTCCAAGGTCTTCCGACGAATTGAAAAGCTTGGCAAGGGCAAGGAAAGTCGACGGTTCCTCTTTCTTCGGGAAGAAGTAGGGGAACAACGCCGACAAACCTGCACTGGCATTTGCCACGCCTTCACGAATTTCACGCCCATGAAACTCCAGAAGAGAAAGTGCGTCGAGGAGAGGGTCATTGACGGGGTTATCCAGATCAAAATCCTGGTCTGTTTGAGCTGCCACGAGACAAAACATTAGTCAAAAACCAAGAAACAGGAAGTACAATAAAAAAGAAGGGATTGATGATATTACTCAGAGTACGCCGACTTTGCGACTTCAGACGCTTGAGGATCCCTTGTTCACGAGCAGTTTGGGCAGCTTTCTGCTCATCTAAAGCAGATTCAGCATCTTTAAGCCTTTTCTGCAGTTCCTCGACACTAGCAGCCTTTGCTTTGGCATCATCAGCCTCGGCTTTAGCTTCGCTAGCGACAAGTTCGGCTTTCTCGCGAGCCGCCTCACTTTGTTCTAGTTTGTGAGCAAGGGCGTCGGCACGCTTGTTGGCCTCTGCAAGTTTCTCTATCAAGATAAAAAAGGGACAGAAAGATCAAAAATCGCGACAAACAAAAAGGAGCAAAATTCAGGAAGAACGGCAAAAATAAAGGTTATTACCTTCGGCTCTGCTGGCATACTCGCGGTACCCAATAAATTGGGACCCGATGCGGATAAGATCTTTGATCATAGGCTGTCAAAGAAGAAAAACGAAGGAGAAAACATCGGCATTAAAAAAAGTAAGGGTCTAAAAAAGCAAAATAGAGGAAATATAGACATCGACAAACTTACATCATCCAAGAGTTGCGACGAAGAGCCGCTTAATTGAGGGGCAGGCTCAATGGTCATTTCAACCCTTGCCCTTTTTGGTGAAGGGACAAGGGGGCTCGAAGGAGGAGTAGATGTATCAACATTTTGTTGAGGAGGCGATGATTCTTCTCCTTCAACGGGCTTCTCCGAAATAACTAAAGTATGTGACGTGCTCGTCCGAGGAGCTACGTCACGAGTTGGTACTTCTTCCTCGTCATCACTGCAAGTGAGGATCAAAATAGCATAAAAAGCAAGACAAGGAAAAACTTCGACTACAGAAATAAGGGGAAATCAAGGTAACTTACGAGCTGACGAGGGATTCAATATAAGGATCATAAGCTGCCTTCGGATGAGAAGGAACAACTTCTTCGGCTTTGGATGTGCCGGAATCTTCGGCATTACTCCTCTTCCTTTTCTTCGGTGGAGAAACGGCGGGAGGAGGAGATTGGACCGACGTAGTGTCTTCGGAAGATCCCGCAGATTTTCGAGAATCCACGGGATCATTCACAAAGGATGGAGCTTCTTGATTGTCGTCAGTGACAATGCCCATTTCTTCGACTTCTCCATCCTCAGGAAGAGGAGGAAGGGAAGCCATAGTAGGATGATTACTGCAGGAAAATAGCGGCAAAAGGAAAAATAGAGAAATATCAATACAATGAGATGCGAGAGAAAATTCATAACAAAATAAAAATTCGAGAAGACAAAATACCTCGGGGAGTGGATTGGTGGAGCTGTATGGCTCCACGCGACAAGAGGAAGGAATAGGATCCTTCTTGCTCAGCGAGGTGATTCTTCGAATAAGCTTCTCCAAGTCCTTCACAGAAAGATCATTGGAGAGCCTATTGGCATCATTGACACCAGAATACGTCCAAAGAGGATTTTTGCGAGCCCGAAGAGGCTGCACTCTAATCCTAAGAAAGTAGGCAAGTGATTTGGACACCGAGATAACTCTTTGCCTCGAGTATTTTGGAGCTGGTGAATACGAGACATAAGAGCTTCGTCGCCTTTTTCTCTTCTTCGGAAGCTTCAGCATCCCGGGAGTAGCGGCGTTGAATTTTTGCGTTTCCGTCGAAAGGAACTATGTTGTGTTCCACGGAATTGGCACTTTCTTCGTGTATATAGAGCCACCTTTTGCGCCATCCTTGGACGAGTCGAGAAATTTGACGTCGAAATAATCGACGTCGGTGCGGATCACGAGATAACAACACCACCTATGTTGTAGGTGGCGTTGTGAGCGCCATTGCGGCGGAGGCAGAAAATGCGTTTCCAAAGAGCCCAATTAGGAGCGACTCCAAGGAAGCATTCGCAAAGCGTGATAAAAATAGAAATATGAAGGATGGAATTGGGGGTCAGCTGGTGCAGTTGAATCCCATAGACAAAGAGAAGACCGCGGAGGAAATCGTGGATTGGGGTAGAAAGGCCGCGGATGAGATGATCAACAAAACTAACCCGGTACTCCATCGGAGGCTTGGGGTAGCTTTCTTCGCCGGGAAGCGGATGGCGTCTTCCTTCTTCATCGGACCAAGCCTCTTCAAGCATATTGACATCTTGGTTGGAGATTTTGGATCTCTCCCACTCAAGATCCTCGGCGGCCATCTTGGATTCCGGAGTGCCTGTGGCGGGTGAGTCGCGTGCGCGGTGGCATCAACAGGACTCGGAAAAGCAATGTTCGTGCGTGCGGAAGATCAGAAAGAGTTGGGCGCAGGGGAGTTTTTGCAGAGGGGAGCAGATGTGCGGCGCAAGCGAAGGAGTGGACGGAGGTTGAAGAAAGGTTTATATAGGCTTCGGGGGAAGTAATGAACCATTGGATGAAGAGATCGTGTGGTGAAAAGAGATCCAGTAAATAAGAGGGTAAAACGGTATTTTTACAGAGATGGAATGGAACAGGCGTTACTGAACGTGCGCCAGGAAAAGCGGAGGACGTGTGTCCCCCACTTGCACGACGTGTCAACGTGGGGGGAACAATGGACCCACAAGGAAGAAAAATTTCGACTATTAATAGAGTTGAAGAGAATTTGACAACGGAAAATATGTCGACAAGAAAAGGAGAATGGCGACAGGAGAAGTTATTTGAATACTTCGGGAGCTTTTGGTCAAAAACAAGTTTTTGCCCAAATGCTCGGGGGCTACTTCGATAAAAGTAAAATTTTGACTATGGCAAATATAGAAATTGTGGGAGCCTACAACCAAGCACAAGTTCTTGGCTGTAGCCTCGGGGGCTACTCCCATCGGGAGCGCTGTTCGCGCACCCGAGAGATAAAAAAAAAAGAGAGAGAGAGAAAGAAAATCGGGAGATAATGGCAATATAGCGACAAGGTGGACTAAAATGTTGAGCCTACAACCAAGCACAAGTTCTTGGCTGTAGCCTCGGGGGCTACTCCCATCGGGAACGCTGTTCGCGTGCCCGATGAAATATAAAAAGGAAAAAGAAAGATAGAAAAGCAAGAGAGTATATTTCGAGTTATAATTAACTCTACATATACTCCCATCGGTAGATCAATATAAGTCATATTTGACTCGATAAAATGTGCCATTCCAACAGCCGGAAAAGCACTCGACAATATATTCTCAGAACGCCAAAGTTGCGATCAATTTCTGAATGCCGCAAATTTGCGAAGGTAAGACCCCAGATCCATTCTGCCGGGCGTGGCATCGCCGAAGACTGCGCTCTGCTACTTTTATCCGTATCAACAGATACGAAGAAAAATCCTAACGGACGCGTTAGGTACTCGATAAATTTTACTGGGACTCGACAGAATGGTAAGACCTTAAGCGGCACTTGTCGAAGTTTGCACCAGTATCCCGAGATCATGTCCAGGGACGTGATCTTGAAGTAGGTTTTTGCGGATTGCCACTAGAGCAGTTAACTAGTACCTGATCCGTCAGATGAACTAGCCCCAATTACCAATATCCCTGTGCAATATAGAAATTTATATAAAGAAATATAAAAAAGTTTAAATTGTTGAATAAAAATAAGCAGTGGAGATTTTCCCTGATTCTACGATTCAAGCAAAATCTCGGGGGCTACTGACATAGGCATCCCAAATGGGCCTGCCAAAGATAGTACCCGGGGTTTATCGAAGGCCCACTACCCGAAGAATAAGAAGGTTCAAGAGCCCAAGATATATTAAGGAAAGTAGAATTGTAATAGGAAGTGTTGTTTGTAATGCTGGCGGGATGAGTTAGAAACCGTCCGGACTACGTAACTTGTACAAAACGAAACCCTCGGCTCCACCTCTTATATAAAGGGGGAGTCGAGGGACGAGGAGATCATCGAATCATTGTCAGCAAACCCTAGTTTTCATAATCGTCGAGTACTTTTCGGCTGAAACCTTCGAGATCTACTTGCCCTCTACTTCTAACTAAACCCTAGCCTACAATCCATAGGCATTGACAAGTTAATCCCTTGTCATCCGGTGACTTCGACTTCTCATCTCGCATTTTTAGATCGAAACCCTTAAATAGTCCAGAGGGGGGCGTCAGAGGCTGGCCGAGGCGGCCTCACCATAGGGCGGCGCGCCCCCTCCTAGGCCGCGCCGGCCCATGGTGTGGGGGCCGTGCCCCCACGGCTCTGCCCTTCTGGCTCCGTGAATCTTCTGGAAAAATAAGCCCTTTGACATAAATTCCGGGGATTTTCCTGAAAGTTGAATTTCTGCACAAAAACGAGACACCAGGGCAATTCTGCTGAAAACAACGTTAGTCCGTGTTAGTTGTATCGAAATACACAAATTAGAGGCAAAACAATAGCAAAAGTGTTCGGGAAAGTAGATACGTTTTGGACGTATCAACTCCCCCAAGCTTAGCTTATTGCTTGTCCTCAAGCAATTCGATTAACAAGCGAGTGCGATAAAAGAACTTTCACGAACATATTTGTTCATATGATGTAAATATTCTCATGATATGGACAAGTACTTAGGCAATTCATAATAAGATACATGCAAATAAAATCATCTAATAGCTATGTCAATCATGGAAAAGGTACCAACAAATTAATAATAAGCATCATGAATCATGTCTATCGACGGGATTGCAATGTTCATAAAAGGATATGATAAAGTGGTATCTCGCTTGCCCGTATTTGTACAGCAAAACATAAATGCTCGGGCACCTTTGAAGTTCATGGAAAGAATGGAAGTAGAGATTATCAAAGATAAAAGCATCAAAGTTATACCACAATTAATCACATTTTGGGACAAGCATATTATACTAAGAATGACAGTTGTGCTCTCAAGAAAGTGCTCAAAGAAAGGATGGTGACTCAACATAAAAGTAAAAGATTGGCCCTTCGCAGAGGGAAGCAGGGATTAACATGTGCTAGAGCTTTTCATTTGTAAAATAGGAGTAAAATTGTTTTGAGAGGTGTTTGTTGTTGTCAACGAATCATAGTGGGTACTCTAACTACCTCGTCAACCAGACTTCCAAGAGCGGCTCCCATGAAGGACGTTATCTCTACCAACAAGGTAGATCATCCCTCTTCTCTTTTGTTTACACATGTATTTTAGTTTCATTATGGATGACACTCCCCCAACCTTTGCTTACACAAGCCATGGCTAACCGAATCCTCGGGTGCCTTCCAACATTCTCATACCATGGAGGAGTGTCTATTTGCAATTTAAGTTGCTTACTGATAAATCAGGGCAAAGCATGTGAAGAGAATTATTGATGAAAGTTAATTAATTGGGGATGGGAACCCTTGCCAGCTCTTTTTGCAAAATTACTGGATAAGCGGATGTGCCACTAGTTCATTGGTGAAAGTCTGTCAGGAGTAAATGACAAGATTGAAAGATAAACACCACATACTTCCTCATGAGCTATAAAACATTAACACAAATTGAGAAGCATTTTGAAGGTTTTTAAAGGTAGCACATGAGAATTTACTTGGAATGGTTTGAAATGCCATGCATAGGTATTTATGGTGGACACTTTGGAACAACTTGGTTTTCAGGGGTTTGGAAGCACGAGCAGCGTTCCCGCTCAGTACAAGTGAATGCTAGCAATAGGCGGGAAGCGACAATCAAGAGAGCGATGAATCGTCATAATCATGCTTGCGACAAAATAAATTAACGGAGGCATAAAAGTGATACAAGAACTCTGAGGCAAAGTAAATCATCGAGGCTTAATTGACTTTTGTTCAGTCATATGCATGCGTGAGAATGTGCCAAGTTGATTCAAGTGAATTATTCAGAGGAGGATACCACAATGTCATATCTATCTATGAATAAAGCAATGCAAGCAAATATTTATGACATGCTGCTCATATTAATAAATTGGAGCTAAACATGAGAGATCATGAACTACTAGACTTTCTTAAATGACATATACCTCACATGAACCAACTAAGCATGCTCACATGGATGAGTATATGTACAAAAATGAAAACAAATAGAGTTCATACCGAGCCTCTCACCACAGTCGGATTGTCGTTGATCATCATTATTGCCTTTCACTTGTGTAGCTTGAATAATATGGAATGAAAACCAAGCTCCAACCACCGAAGACCGCTGAACTCCATAATGAACTTTACAAAACCAAAGAAGAACAGCAAATATTTTTGGTGTTTTCGAATTGGAAACAAGAACAAAAGGAAACAAGCAAACAAAGCAAAATCTTCTTGGGTTTTCTCATATCAAACCAACGATAGCAAATAAAGCAAAATAAAAGCAAGAACCCAAAATAAGCGAATGGTGAAGAGAAAAAACAGAAATATTTTTGGTCTTTTTGTGTTTTAGGAAAGAAACAAAGCAAAAACAAGAAAATGAAAACTAGAAGAGTCACATAAACACAAAGCAGCAAAAATTTGTCAAACTTGACAGCAGTACAGTAATCGATTTTTAAGAAATTCTTCCGCTGCCCAGCTCGAAAAGTGTTCAACTAATGAAAGTTAGATAATAACCTGGGAAACATGCACAAAAATTGGCTTCGTAAAATAACGTTCTGGCTGTTTTTGAGAATTTTTTTGGTATCAGTCCAGAATCTGTTTTCAATCAGCACTTCCCCAAATATCATCTCCCTCTTATTAGAAAACCACTCTAAGAAGCTAAACAAGTATATACAAGTATCCAACAATTATAATATGCAATGAATGAGAGATGCCGGTATACCTCCCCCCAAGCTTAGGCTTTTGCCTAAGTGGAGATCAATCCCATGGTGCCCATGAAGTGGCACCTCCGTAGTACGACGAAGATGGATCCTGTTCCGGGTATGCGCTGGAAGACGCACCAGGATACGTGACGGTGCACTCGTAAGAGGGCTCGGCGTCCTCGGAGTCATGCTGCTGGTGAAAGCCATGTATCTTCAGCTGCTCATCCACCTCCTCCTTAGAGCGCGACCACGGTTTCCTGTGAATACTGAACAAATCTGGCTGCGGCAAAGGGATTTCCCTCTCATCCCCGTCAGTAAACAACATTCTATAGACAATATTATCTAAACTAGAGTCAGTTGTAACAAATTGGTGACTCTTCATAGCAGCAATATCAAGCCTTATAGGAGCTAATTTCACATCAGTAGAGTGAAGAGGAAGATTTAAATATGCCAAAATGCGTGATGCAACAATTCCTCCAAAAATAGGCCCCTTGTTAGACAAACGGCGAGCAACAAGAGCACCAAGATGATAAGGTGTCTCTCCAGTGAGTGCAGCAACTAGGAAAGCAAGATGGTAACTAGAAATATTGCTAGTGTTCTCCCTACCAAGAATGCTAGTAGCAAGATAATAAGCGAAATATTTAATGGCAGGGAGTTGAATGTTTCTTATCTTGCCGCGCTGAATGATGCGGCAATCATCATTGGTAACTCCTCGATAGAGCTCCAGCAAAGCCTTGGGATTGTTCTCAATCTTCTTCGCTATACCTACAGGGGCAATATCCAATGCAGTACAAAAATCCTTCAACTTTATAGTAATAGGATTACCATAAATCCTGAATGCAACTGATGGTTGGTAGTGTTTGTTGTTGAACTGAAAGCTCTCAACGAAGATTTTAGTTAGCATGTAGTATTGATCCCTCTCATCTTCCATATAGGTGGTTAAGCCCACATTACCGATGAGGACCAAGAAATCATCCAGCAACCCTGCATTACTCAAAAAGTTATAACATGGAAAAGATGAAGCGTTAGGGACTCCATTGTCCTCTTCGGCTTCGAAGCTCGGTGCGATGACATCCTCATTATAGGATCGTCTAATCCGAGTGGATGCCCTTGAGGGCCTCCCCGTGCTTGTCGTCTCTCTTTCGAACACTTCTCCAAAGTTATAATTATCCATCTTCCTTTTCTGAAATTTTTCAACAAACATTATAAAATTTGATTTGCTGACATATAATTGAGGGGAACCACTATAGGAACTTGGTAGAGTACTAAACATGCATCAAAACTAATTTTTACAACTTAGAACAAGCATGCAAGCTCACTTAACATGTTACCTACAACAGCAAAATATTCAAGATATACTCAACCAAACAAAATTCTATTTGGATAATCGGAGGAGTCACATACCGAAGAGAAAATTTGCCAAATTTCAGACAGAAATCTGGGCTGAGCAAAGAGATCGAGAAATCTTGAGCTCTTGAGCAGAAACACGAGTGAGAGAAAGTGAGTACGAGTTTTTTCGGGAGAGAGAGTGAGATGGGAGGAAGAGATGAGTTAGTGGGGCAAAGAGGGACCCACACCACAGGGTGGCGTGCCCCCCTTGCTGGCCGCGCCGGCCCATGGGGTCCAGCCCTAGGGTGCCCCACTGGTCAGCCCCTGGTGCTCCCAGGTAGCTCTTCGAAAAATAAGACTAACAGTATAATTTTTGTAAATTTTTGAGAACTTTGAAAAATGCACATTTCTGGGTGTCAAAATTATTATTACATGGCAGAAAAAGATTTTCAAACCTCTAAGCAACTAAGCATCTTGCAAAACAAGTAGTGCTACAGCGAGTAAAACAAGTGGAGGAGGAAAGAAATGTTGTTTAGCTCTTCTATGCATATAAAATGTACTTGTTAACAAGGTTGATCAAGTCTTGCTACCAAATAATTTTACATGTCATAAGAAGAAATAAACCTCAAATCAATCATGTTACCTTATATTGTATTGATATAGATCCAATCACAAGAGTTTGATATTCTTCTTTAGGCTCATATATTGGACAATCAATATCTCCCACTTTGATAGATCTCAAATTAGAAATTGTATTAACTCCACATACTTTATCAATCCTCTTGGGAAAATAAACGGTATGCTCCTTGTCATCGACATTGAAAGTAACTTTTCCTTTATTGCAATCAATAACAGCCCCTGCGGTGTTAAGAAAAGGTCTCCCAAGAATAATAGACATATTATCATCTTCGAGGCATTTCCAACACAACAAAATCGGTTAATATTAAGCGAGTTTTGAGTAACTTGAACAGGAACATCCTCACATATACCAACGGGAATAGCGAGTAGATTTATCAGCCATTTGCAAAGATATATCAGTTGGTATCAACTTATCTAAATAAAGTCTCTTATAAAGAGAAAAAGGCATAACACTAACACCTGCTCCCAAATCACATAGAGCGGTTCTAACATAATTATTCTTGATAGAACAAGGAATAGTCGGTATACCTGGGTCGCCCATCTTCTTTGGAACCTTGCCATTGAAAGAGTAATTAGCAAGCATAGTGGAAATCTCCTCATTAGGAATTTTCCTTTTGTTAGAGACAATATCTTTCATATACTTTGAATAAGGAGGCAATTTAATAGCATCAGTCAAAGGGATTTGCAAAAACAAAGGTTTCATCCAATCACAAAATTTATTATAGTGTTCCTCTTCCTTTGATTTTAGTTTCTTAGCAGGAAAATGCATTTGCTTTTTAACCCAAGGTTCTCTTTCATTACCATGTTTCTTAGCAATAAAATCTTCTTTAGTATACTTTTTATTTTTAGCATGCTTTTCAGGTTCATCTTCAACCTCTTCTTTATCAGAAGTATCATTCTTATCATTATCTTTATCATGTTCATTACCACTTTCAGTTTCCGCATCAGAAATAGAAATACTATTAGGATCATTAACAGGTTCAGAGGATTCTACAACAGTTTTATGTTTCTTCTTCTTTTTCTTAGATGGAGCACTAGTTTCAGTTCGTTGAGAATCTTGTTCAACTCTTTTGGGATGCCCCTCAGGATATAGAGGATCCTGAATAGAAACACCACCTCTAGTTGTTACTTCATAAGCATGTTTTTCTTTAGAACTATTTTTTAACAAGTCATTTTGCACTTTAGTGAGTTGATCAATTTGAGTTTGAATCATATGAAAATGTTTAACAAGCATCTTAACATCATTGGAGGTTCTCTCCACAATACCATGCAATTCACTAATAGCTCGAGAATTTTCTATTAAATGATTCTCTACTCTCATATTAAAATTTTCTTGCTTAACAATATAATTATCAAACTCATCTAAGCATTGTGTAGGAGGTTTTGAATACAGAATATCTTCCCTAGTAAAGCGTTGAAGAGAGTGTACCTCAATCATGGATGAAGGGGAAGTTACCTTACATAAATCTTCTATAGGAGGTAAATTCTTCACATCTTCGGATTTAATACCCTTCTCTTTAAGAGACTTCTTGGCTTCCCTCATATCTTCATCATTTAATTTAATCATACCCCTCTTCCTCAATATTGGTGTCGGGGTTGGCTCAGGTATAGTCCAATCATCATGATTCCGGCCTATCTTAGCCAATAATTCTTCAGCTTCGTCTGGAGTTCTTTTCCTGAAAACACAACCAGCACAACTATCCAAATATGCTCTAGACTCAATGGTTAGTCCACTATAAAATATATCAAGTAAATCATGCTTTTCCAAATCATGTCCAGGTCGAGCTCTGATAAGAGAGCAAAATCTTGCCCAAGCTTCAGGCAATTTCTCTCCATCTTCCTGGTCAAAGCTATAAATTTTCCGCAAAGCAATATGTTGAGCACTAGCAGGAAAGTATTTCCGAAAGAAAACATCAAGCAAACCACTTGGACTATCAATAGAACCAGGAGGCAGACTATTATACCAAGTTTTAGCATCATCCTTTAACGAGAAAGAAAAACTTTTAGCAACAAAATAAATACGCAACTTGACATCATCATAAAACAAGCTACTCAAAGTAGAAAGCTCATTTATGTGTTCTACATCGCTTTCTTTTTCAGTACCACAAAAGGGTGTTTTCTCAACAATAGCTATATGAGATAGATCAAGAGAAAAATCATAATCCTTATCCTTAATATTTATAGGAGATGTGGCAAATTTAGGATCAGGAGACAATTTATATCTAACAGTATGTTGTGCAAGAAACTTTTTAATTTTACTTGCATCAGTAGTAGCATTGCATTTAACAATAAAATCATCATCAAGTTCCACATAATCCTCATCAGGATCATCACTAGAGTATTCAACAGAGTCAGGTGAATTAACAGGTGTAGCGGCATTTTCATAGGAGTTTCAGTACTTTCAATTTGTCTAGAGCTAGCAATCGTAGCATCTAGAAAAGATCCTAACGAACCACTATCATCAAGCACAGCAGAAGCATCATCAAAATTATAAGAGTTCTCAGATTCAGCAGAAGTACCAGCATGTGAAGCTTGTGGTGGTGAAACAAGTTGACTTATCACAGATGGTAAATCAAGAGCAGCAGAGGTACTCAAAGTTGTACCTTTTCTTGTAGTGGATGGTAATATGGCGACTTTAGGATCGCGAGATTTACCCATGATGGAGAATTTGCAGCGAACAATATCAATCCAAGTGAACTTGCAAATAAAGCTATGCTCCCCGGCAACGGCGCCAGAAAATAGTCTTGATGACCCACAAGTATAGGGGATCGCAACGGTCTTCGCGGGAAGTAAAATCCAATTTATTGATTCGACACAAGGGGAGACAAAGAATACTTGAAAGCCTTAACGAGCGGAGTTGTCAATTCAGCTGCACTGGAAACGAGACTTGCTCGCAAGAGTTTATCGATAGTAACAGTTTTATAGCAGTAGTAGTGATGAAATAACGACAACGAGTTTAACAAAGACAGCAATAGTGATTATAGTAAACGAGCGGGATTAAAATACGTAGGCACGGGGATGGATGAACGGGCGTTGCATGGATGAGAGAAACTCATGTAACAATCAAGATAGGGCATTTGCAGATAATAATAAAACAGTATCCAACTACTAATCAATCAATAGGCATGTGTTCCATATTTAGTCGTACGTGCTCGCAATGAGAAACTTGCACAACATCTTTTGTCCTACCAGCCGGTGGCAGCCGGGCCTCTAGGGAATCTACTGGGAAATTAAGGTACTCCTTTTAATAGAGCACCGGAGCAAAGCATTAACACTCCGTGAACACATGTGATCCTCACATCACCGCCTTCCCCTCCGGTTGTCCCAATTTCGTCACTTTGGGGCCTCGGGTTCCGGACAGCGACATGTGTATACAACTTGCGAGGTAAGATCATAAAACAATGAATATCATCATGAAACAATAACATGTTCAGATCTGAGATCATGGCACTCGAGCCCTAGTGACAAGCATTAAGCATAACAAGTTGCAACAATATCATAAAAGTACCAATTACGGATACTAGGCACTATGCCCTAACAATCTTATGCTATTACATGACCAATCTCATCCAATCCCTACCATCCCCTTCAGCCTACAGCGGGGGAATTACTCACACATGGATGGGGGAAACATGGCTGGTCGATGGAGAGGCGTCGGTGGTGATGATGGCGATGATCTCCTCCAATTCCCCGTCCCGACGAGGTGCCAGAACGGAGTTTCTGGTCCCGAGACGGAGTTTCGCGATGGCGGCGGTGTTCTGGATGGTTTCTGGTGACTTCGACTTCTCGTCTTGCGTTTTTAGATCGAAACCCTTAAATAGTCCAGAGGGGGGCGTCAGAGGCTGGCCGAGGCGGCCTCACCATAGGGCGGCGCGCCCCCCTCCTAGGCCACGCCGGCCCATGGTGTGGGGGCCGTGGGCCCCCCTGACCTGCCCTTCTAGCTCCGTGAATCTTCTGGAAAAATAAGCCCTTTGACATAAATTCCGGGGATTTCCCTGAAAGTTGAATTTCTGCACAAAAACGAGACACCAGGGCAATTCTGCTGAAAACAGCGTTAGTCCGTGTTAGTTGTATCCAAAATACAAAAATTAGAGGCAAAACAATAGCAAAAGTGTTCCGGAAAGTAGATACGTTTTGGACGTATCAGACGCCGGTGGTACCTATCTACCGTCGGCGCACCAGTTCATTCGCCAGAGGTGTACGAAACATTATCGGCGCAGTAGGCTAGGTTCGCCAGCGCTGTGGGATTTTAAGAATAAAAAAAGGATGCACATGCCCGCAGGCTGTGTCACATCACAACTGGCAGGAAAATTATAGAGACCACCCTTAAAAGAAAACAAAAACGCGATCATGTCTCAAACGTCTTCTCCACCGCCGGCTGGAGCTCCGTGTCGCCGCCCTTGACGCGCCGGCGCTCGTCGTTCTTTCCACCGTGGCTGTCGTAGATAGCGAAGAAGTGCCCGGGCAGGCGGTAGGACAGGTGGTGGAGGCCGTCGGTCGCCGCGGCTCCGCCACTCCGGTGGCTGTTGAAGATATGCCCGAGAGGCAATAATAAATTAGTTATTGTTATATCTTAGTGTTCGTGATAAATGTTTACATCCCATGCTATAATTGTATTAATCGAAACATTGATACATGTGTGTTATGTAAACAACAAGGAGTCCCTAGTAAGCCTCTTGTATAACTAGCTTGTTGATTAATAGATGATCATGGTTTCGTGATCATGAGCATTGGATGTTGTTAATAACAAGGTTATGTTATTGGGTGAATGATATAATGGACATACACCCAATTAAGCGTAGCATGAGATCAAGTCATTAAGTTCATCTTGCTATAAGCTTTCGATACATAGTTACCTAGTCCTTCGACCATGAGATCATGTAAATCACTTACACCGAAAGGATGCTTTGATTACATCAAACGCCATTGCGTAAATGGGTGGTTATAAAGATGGGATTGAGTATTCGGAAAGTGTGAGTTGAGGCATATGGATCAAGAGTGGGATTTGTCCATCCCGATGACGGATAGATATACTCTGGGCCCTCTCGGTGGAATGTCGTCTAATTAGCTTGCAAGCATGTGACTAGGTCACAAGAGATGGCATACCACGGTACGAGTAAAGAGTACTTGTCGGAAACGAGGTTGAACTAGGTATGGAGATACCGATGATCGAACCTCGGACAAGTAAAGTATCGCACGACAAAGGGAATTGGTATCGTATGTTAAAGGTTCATGCGATCACTAGTTCATCGTTGAGTGAGTCGGAGTTATTATGTATCTCTAGATCCCACTAATAATTATTGATAGGAAAAGTGTCTCGTCCACTTCATTCACGAACCGTAGGGTGACACACTTAAGGCTCGTCGACGCATTTTGAGTGGATACAGAACGTCGGAGAAAAGAATGGACAGCGCAGGAATTATTTTGACATACTGCCAAAATAAGTTTCGGTATATCAAAATTATTGCAAGGAGAAAATTATTAATGTATGTTCATTGAATTAAGTATTCATTAATGAAGTGTTCGTTGAATGAAGTGTTCATTAATTGAAGTGACATTAAATAGAGAGAATTAAAATTGTTTTAATGGAAAACTCTTGGTTTTTGAGTGGAAAGTCCACTAAAATTATGAGGCTTGAGTGGAGGTGAGTGGGAGATCCACCCACATGATGAGGGGAGAGGTGGGGGCACCTCTTGGGGCGTGATCCCCTTGGGGCTGGCTGGCTCCTTTTTCGTCGCCTATAGGCCTAAGCCGACGATATGGGTTTTGTGGTCCAAACTGCGTTAGGCAAAGGGCTACCACGAATTATTCCGTGCGTCGCATTTGGGCGCCCTTTGGCCACGGAAAATCGGACCGTTGCAGAAGAGTTTTCGGGTGGCCGTTGACTGCTGATGTCATGCAAACTGACACGTGGCAGACGCCGTTAACTGTTAGTTAACGTCGTTAACCGACTGAAACCCCGTGGTAGATGGTAGGCCCACACAAGGCCTGCCACGCCTTAAGCGGGTCGACCCATTTAGTTTGCGGGCCGTGCCAGCTGACTTGGTTTGACCGGTCAACTATATAACTGGGCTGGTATATTAGGTACGTGGGCGGGGCCTAACCTCTAAGGTTGACTGGTCAAAACTTAAATGGGCCGGCCCACTAAGCACGTGGGCCGGGCCGAATGCCTTCGTTTGACCGGTCAAAGGATAGTTTGGCGGGCCCACTGAAAAGGTGTGCTGGGCCAAATGTCTTTGTTTGACTGGTCAACATGATAAATGGGCCGTCCCACTAGTCAAGTGGGTCGGGCCGAATGTCTTCGTTTGACCGGTCAACACGATAAACGGGCCGGCCCGATAAGCATGTGGGCCGGGCCAAATGCCTTTGTTTGACCGGTCAACAGACAAATGGGCCGGCCCAATAAGCAAGTGAGGGCCACTACCTGTCGAAAATTTGACGTTGACTATCATAACTTTTCTTGTAGTGCTACTTTCATCTTAATGATGGGCTCCGAGCCATCTTCCAACCTTTTAGGAATAGAGGCTTCACGTTTTAATTTCTCTTCTCTAATTTACATAAGAGCATTTGTAATATGCTTCGTAAAAGCCATATTTATAGCAATAACATTAGGACTTCTAGCAAGCTTTTGTAACAACTTAATTACTTCAGAGATATTGTAATCATAAAAATCAAAGTCGTTATTTCAAAGGTAAAAGGACTCTTGTCTCCCATACTCCGAAAAATTTCAGCACACTTATCAGGAACAGTTTCAATGGTTCTAGGCAATTTTGTAGAAGGAGCGGAGACTTTTCCTACACCAATTATTTTACCATTAATAGTAGGAAAGTTTCTAGAATTTGAAACTTCATTACTACTAGTGGTGGTTATGGTACAAATTTTAGTCAAATCATTATTTCTAGCAATTTCATCTTCTCTTTCCCACCTAGCATGCAATTCTACCAACATCCTAAATATTTCCATCAATTCTAACTTGAATGGCATTCAAAGTTTTACTTTCTTTAACATCATGATGCATTACTTTTAATTTAAGAAAATCAACATCATGAGCAAGGCTATCAACTTTAGAAGTAAGAATATCAAATTTGCTAAGCTTTTCCTCAACAGTTTTATTGAAAGCAGTTTGGTTACTAATAAAACATTTATTGTTGCTGTAGGAATTACCATAAGAATTGCCATAAGCATTACCATATTTATAAGGATATGGCCTATAATTGTTGCTACCAAAATTATTCATATAAGCATTGTTGTTGAAATTGTTGTTTTTAATGAAATTCACATCAACATGCTCTTCTTGAGCAACCAAAGAAGCTAACGGAATATCTTTATATTTTTGCATCTCACAAATTCAACAAAATTATTAAGGTGAGAAGCGGCATCTTCAGTACTAACACCAGAAAATTGCTCTTTCATAACAAGATTTAATAAAGCGGGTTTAATTTCATAGAAGACTGCTTCAGGTGCAGGTGGAGCAATAGGTGTACCAATAAAATCATTGTTGTTTGTGCTAATAAAGTCACACAATTTAGTATTTTCAGCAGAACCCATTTTAGCAAAATTAAAACTAAGCAACAGAAATAACATCTATAATAGAAACTAATTTTTGTGTTTTTAATATAATGAAGCAAACAAGACAAAATAAAGTAAACTTACAGTGAGGTTGTCAATCTCACCGGTTTTGTTGAACACAAAGGATTAAACGTATCGACTAGAAGGAGATGTTCGCACTGGATTAAAGAGAACAGTGTTTGCAAAAAAGTAAACAGAACAGGATTGCATTGGATGAATTTATCAGTGTAAAGGAAAGGACCAGAGTCCACAGTTCACTAGAGGTGTCTCTCCATAAAGATAAATAACATGTTGGGTGAACAAATTACAGTTAGGCAATTGACAGAATACCGACAATACATGACAAGTTGATTACTATGAGATTCGTTTGGGCATTACAACATAATACATAGACCGTAATCCAACTGCGTCTATGACTAATAATCCACCTTCCGGTTATTGTCCGAACCGCTTCCAGTATTAAGTTGCAAGCAACAGATTATCGCATTAAGCAACGTGTGTAAAGTAAACATTAGAATTACCCTCGAATAAAACATTGTTGTTTTCTCCCTAGTAGGAACAACACATCTACAATCTTAGAAGTTATTGTCACTCTTCCAGAAAACTAGAGGCATGAACCTACTATCGAGCATAAATACCCCCTCTTGGAGTCACAAGCATCTACTTGGCCAGAGTATCTACTAGCAACGGAGAGCATGCAAGACCACAAATGACATATGACAAGAATATATAATCGATCTCAACATAGTATTCAATATTCATCGGATCCCAGCAAACACAACATGTAGCATTACATAAGGATGATCTTGATCATGTAGGGCAGCAAACAAGATCTAAACATGAGGCGGAAATTGGAGAAGACAACCATTTAGCTACTGATATGGACCCATAGCCCAAGGATGAAGTACTCACGCATCCTTCGGATGTGGGCATGTGTTATCACCAGAATTTGACCAAGTCAGAGGTGGGCCGCGATCAAGATGGACGTGGAGAATATATATATATAGAAGTAATACGTGGATCGGCCTTTTATACCAAGTTGGGCTTAATTGCCCGTGTATCTGTAACATATTAGATCGCATCTTAGTTTAGAGATAGAATCTTACTCGTGCACGGTTTAGTGCGCGCTCACATTAGAAAGTCCGCTGGACTATAAATATGTACCTAGGGTTTATGGAATAAACAACAACAAACGTTCAACCACAAACAAATCTCGGCGCATCGCCAACCCCTTCGTCTCGAGGGTTTCTACCGGTAAGCATCATGCTGCCTAGATCGCATCTTGCGATCTAGGCAGCACTAGCCTGCCTACGTTGTTCATGCGTTGCTCGTACCGAAGCCTTTTTGATGGCGAGCAACGTAGTTATCTTAGACATGTTAGGGTTAGCATTGTTCTTCATGTTACATGCTTTCGTAGTGCAACCCTTGCATGTCTAGCCGCCCTTACGCTTATCTTAGGCGTAGGGGCGACACCCGCTTGATCATAGTTTAGTAGATCTGATCCGTTACGATTGCTCCTTGTTCTACAAGGATTAGTTTAATATCCGCAATAGTTAGGCCTTACGAAGGGGGAGGATCCGGCGGCACGTAGGGTGTCGTTCGTTGGCCCTAAGCAGGATGTTCCGAGGATCAACCTCGTGTTGGTTTTTAGGCCTTGTTTAGGATCGGCTTACGATCACCGTGCGTGGCCGCGAGGCCCAACCTGGAGTAGGACGATCCGATTATGCGGTGAAAACCCCCACATCGTCGTAGATCTCATTAGCTTTACCTTGATCAAGCAGGACCACCATATATTCGGACACCTCGTACGAATCATGGGTGGATCGGCTCTTTGAGCCGATTCACGGGATAACTGAGAGCCGATCGAGGCTCGTATTTAACGTGTACGTGTGTGCCCCGTAGGAAACTAAGCGAGGCATCATCCACACCTTCCCGACCGGGTATAGGTCGGGTGGCACGCCCTTGTGATAAACATCGGTGCGTGCGACCAGGAGGCTTTGCGGGCCGTCGCTCAGAGGGACTAGGGCCAGCCGCAGCCCTAGTTGTTCCCGGCTCTACGGTGTTGCCCGTCTCTACCCGCCGGTGGGTTTCTGACGTCAACACATTCTGGCACGTGATGAGGACATCCCATCTATTGATACAACCGCTGTACCTACAGCCACACAAATACAAGGACCAATCACTCGAGCTCGTGCCAAACAACTTAACTATCAGGTACTTTCGTTTCTTGGAACTATTCCTCATATACATGAGAATATGATGCTGCCTAAATCAGATATGTTTGTTACTCTTAGGAATGATGGACCTAGCATGGATGAGGAGGACAAGCATTGGAGCATGATCACACATGGAGGAGATGGCAGCAAGCATTTGAGGATTGAAGATGACGCCACAAGTGGAGATTTCAGGACTTTGAAGCCACCATAAGAAGAGATGAAGACATGGACGAAATATAGAGTTCTCCATTTCATAATTTCGTCCATAGCATAATATGGTGCTGCGTCACCTTTAGTTTTGGGCCAGGCCCATGTCATTTTCGCAGGAATTAAGTCAGCCACTTTTTAGAGTCCGTATTGAAGGGGGAAAGGCCTTCTAGGGTTTGGTTCGGCCACCACATGTATGGTTGGCCGAAACCCCACCTTTTCCTCCTTTAAATACCCCCATAGCCGTCACGTTTAGACTCGGATTTTGATTAGACTAAAAGTTAGCCATTGCTGCAACTCTCGTGTACTTCTTTTGAGGCCAACGCCCGAACAAGACCGACTATTCGGAATCCCACCTTATTCAATAAAGCTTTCATCTTTCATCCGCAATATTCTGATTGCATCATTAGTTCTTACTTGTTCTCGATTTCGGGTAGGAATTAAGACCCTCGCTGGTCAGGCTGATCGTGCATCCGCAAGATCAGTAACTCCCGGAGATTGTCCTAGCGATTGCATTGGCGCACGAGCTTTGCACGTGTAGTCGGATCGTCAAGCACGAACTCCACCAACAAATCGACGCTATCACACTCTCATCGAAAGATCGGCCACCTTTGCCCTATCAAGTGGTATCAGATTTCAGGTTGCTCGGTGAGATTTTCCTGTTTTCATAGTGTAGATTGCATCTGCCATCATACCCATAAACCACGAAAAAGCCAAAAATACTGTTAGGGTTTTTAGATCATAGTCCCATAAACCCTTGCCACGCCTTGCATTGTCTTTTCAGTTTTGCATAGTTGAATTTGTGTCTGCATCTTCGTGTCGAGTTGCTTGGTCTTAGGGTCTAGTTCCTTTAGAGTTTCGAGTTACGGTCATATTAGTCACGCCGCCGCCGCCACTCGCACCATACGCAGATCACCGCCACCACCACCACCATATACTTCCGCCACCGCCAGATACACCCACCATATACTTCCGCCACTGCCATATACACCCTGCCATATACTTCCGCCACTGCCATATACACCCTGCCATATACTTCCGCCACTGCCATATACACCCTGCCACATACATCCGTATCCCCCATATACCCTGTGTTCTACCGCGACACGGATTCGTGCTGTTTCTGCCGCGACAGAGCCCGTGTAGAATTTTTTTTTTTGTTTTCCTACTTAGCTGTTACCTTCTAATATCATCTTGCGCTGCAGAAAAATTTCCGTGAGATAAGTTTCGGCCGCCAGTAAAGAATTGGAAGGAGAGCAAAAAAAAAAAAAAAATTGGTTTTTCACTTTGGCGATCACTTTTCGCCACTGGCCGTTATAGCGACATTTTTTTGGCGCCTGCGCGCTTTCCGGAGCACCTCCGAAATTTCGACAAAAAAAATTTCTGAGGCTATACTGTTTTTAGACCTTGGGGATCAGTTTGAGCCACTTGCCATCATAGTGATTTTTCACACCTCGTGTCGCCACCTCATCGCCACCTCATCGTTGCTAGTTGCTTGTGTGCCGCGCCGTGACCTCGCTCGTGTTCTAGGCTCGCGTCTCTAGTACGGTCTAGCCTAGGACCAGCACAGTACCGTTGTTGAGCATACTTTCAATATTGCATTGTTGTTTTGACAATTGCTGTTTTGCTACCATATTAGCCTTCCTACAGCTCTACATATTGTCTCCACGTGCATTGTGTCGACACCTGGTAATCGCTTTGGCAATCTTTGGAGACGCTGATCCTTGCTAGTTGTTACATCACCTTCCTCCTGTTTGGTAAGAACTTGTAAGAGCTTTGTATTTTGCTTGACGAATTGCGCGTGAACCACCATATTCCGTAGTTTGTAGGCATATACATTTGTGCTTTTTGTGTACTAACCATGTCAGGACCTGTTGATCCGGCCGTTGTTGACCCGGCCAAGATGACGTCTGAGCAGTTGCATGCTCACTTCACCCACCTTTTGGGCGGGCATGCACGCGACACCGATGCGCGCATTGGTGACGTGGATGCCAAACTCACCGACGCGGCTGGACAAAGCTGGATGGCCTCGAGGCAGCTTTCAACTCCAAGCTCGACGCCAAGTTCCAGGAGCTTTTGACTCGGTTACCGCCGCCTCGCGCCAACGTGCAACGCCGCGCGCGCCGTGTTCCTCGTGCGGACGTTCCTGCAGGTACCGCACATGACGCGCCTTCTGATGAAGGCTACGAAGATTATGAAGGGGACGCGGACGAGCAGGTAGATGAGAACGTACTGGAGGGCGAGGAAGTCCAACAACCTGCACCTGGTCGTCCACGGCGGCTGAACCGCCACGCTCGACCACCTCCACGCCCGGTACGTAATGATGATGATCATGTTGCTAAACTGAAACTGAATATTCCGCCATTTGAGGGTAGATATAATCCTGATGCATATCTTACATGGGAATTGGAAGTAGAACAACACTTTGCATGTTTAAAATACCATGATCACTTGCGTGTTAGTGCTGCTACTTGTGAGTTCACAGATTTCGCATCTATTTGGTCGTCTGAATATTGTAGAACACACGCAGCAAATATTCCTGCTACATGGGTTGGGTTAAAACTTGCTATGCGTACTCGTTTTGTTCCTCCACATTATCAACGTGATTTGCTGAAAAAATTGTCTCGCTTAGAACAAGGAAAAAATTCTGTAGAAGACTATTATCAAGAATTGCAAAGCTGGCATGATTCGTTGTGGTATTGTAGAGGATAATGAGGCTATGCTTGCTCGTTTCTTTGGTGGTTTGAATAAAGAGATTCAGCATATTTTAGATTATAAGGAGTACAACACTATTACTCGCTTGTTTCATCTTGCTTGCAAAGGCTGAACGTGAAGTGCGGGATCGTCAACCACCATGGAGAAGAGCTAACGTTTACGCGGGTCGTACATCGTCGTGGTCTCCGCGACAATCAGCGCCACAATCTCGTGGTGCTGCACCAGCACCTCCTACCTCCAAGTACACCGCGCACGCATCACGAGCACCTCCTGCCTCTACACCAACATCATCGGCTGGTCCTCCTCGGAGTTCATCTTCCATGGCCTCCACGGGAAGACGCGCGACATTCAATGTCGCAAATGCTTGGGATTTGGTCACATAGAGAGAGAATGCAGAACCAAGCGTGTGATGTTGGTGCGTGAAGATGGAGAATATGATTACGCAAGTGACTTTGATGAAGATACATTGGCCCTTATTGCTGCATGTGATGGTGCCAACTCGATTCCGAGAGAGAGATGGAGGTAATGGAAGGCGACACTTGCTGATCGGTACAGGAGCTTAGTTGCACAGCGTGTGTTGAGCGTGCAATTGAGTAAAGCTGAGCATGATCAACGCCACAATCTTTTCCAAACAAGAGGCGTTGTAAAAGAGCGAGCTATAAGGATCATCATTAATGGAGGGAGTTGCAATAATCTGGCCAGCGTTGACATGGTGGAGAAGCTTTCTCTTCCTACAAGACAGCGCACACATCCATACTACATACAATGGTTTGAGAGCTCTCGGAAGCTCAAGGTAACAAGAACTACACGTGTGCATTTTACTATTGGTACATATTCTGATTTTGTGGATTGTGATGTTGTACCTATGCAAGCTTGTTCTTTGTTACTTGGTAGACCTTGGCAATTTGATAGAGAATCTGTTCATAATGGTAAAACTAATCAGTATTCTCTTATGCATGATGGAAAGAAAATTGGTCTTAAACCTATGACTCCTGAACAAATACTAAAAGATGATCTTGCTAGAGCTAGTAGAGTAAAAAACGAGGAGAAACTTAAGAGTGAGAATCAGATTGTTGCTGCAGATTTTGTTCCAAATAAGACTAATACTAAATCTGATTCGAACCATGCTACTGAAATTCGTTTGAAAAATCCTTGTTTGCTTGCTAGCAAATCTGATATTGCTGAACTTGATGTGAACACTACTCAATGCTATGCTATCATTTGCAAAGAAGTTATGTTTTCATTTGAGGATATGCCTCCTTCTTTGCCACCTGCGGTTGCTAACCTTTTGCGGGAATTCATTGATGTGTTCCCACAAGATGTTCCCCCTGGACTACCACCTATCCGTGGCATAGAACACCGGATTGACTTGATTCCGGGAGCGTCGCTGCCCAACCGTGCACCATACCGTACTAATCCTGAAGAGACGAAAGAGATTCAGCGACAAATTCAGGTTCTCCAAGATAAAGGTTACATTCGTGAGTCTCTTAGCCCATGTGCTTGTTCCTATTATCTTGGTACCTAAGAAGGATGGTTCTTCACGCATGTGTACTGATTGTAGAGCCATTAATAATATTACCATTCGATACCGTCATCCAATACCTCGATTAGATGATATGCTTGATGAATTGAGTGGTTCTATTATGTTCTCTAAAGTTGATTTGCGTAGTGGTTACCACCAGATTCGTATGCAATTAGGAGATGAATGGAAAACAGCGTTTAAAACTAAGTTCGGCTTATATGAGTGGTTAGTAATGCCTTTTGGTCTAACTAATGCACCTAGTACTTTCATGAGGCTGATGAACGAAGTTTTACGTGCTTTTATTGGACGTTTTGTGGTGGTATACTTTGATGATATTCTGATTTATAGCAAATCTTTGGAGGACCATTTGGATCATTTACGTGCTGTTTTTAATGCTTTACGTGATGCACGTTTGTATGGTAATCTTGAGAAGTGCACCTTTTGCACCAATCGAGTTGCGTTTCTTGGCTATGTTGTTCTTGCGCGGGGAATTGAAGTTGATCCAGCCAAGATTGAGGCAATTGAGAGTTGGCCGCAGCCAAAGACGGTCACACAAGTGAGGAGTTTTCTTGGCCTCGCTGGTTTCTATAGGCGCTTTGTGAAAGATTTTGGATCCATTGCTTTGCGCCGCTGAATGAGCTTACAAAGAAGGATGTGCCCTTTGTGTGGGGCGATGCACAACAAGACGCCTTCATGATTACGAAAGATAAGTTAACACATGCTCCATTACTCCAACTTCCTGATTTCAATAAGACTTTTGAGCTTGAATGTGATGCTAGTGGAATTGGTTTGGGAGGTGTGTTGTTACAAGAGAGAGCAAACCTGTTGCATATTTTAGTGAAAAATTGAGTGGGCCTAGTCCGAACTATTCTACTTATGATAAAGAATTATATGCGCTGGTTCGGACATTAGAAACTTGGCAACATTATTTATGGCCTAAAGAATTTGTTATACATTCGATCATGAATCTTTGAAGCATATTCGTAGTCAAGCTAAGTTGAATCGTCGCCATGCAAAGTGGGTTGAATTTATTGAGTCTTTTCCTTATATTATCAAACACAAAAAGGGTAAAGATAATGTTATTGCTGATGCTTTGTCGCGCCGTTATACTATGCTATCTCAACTTGACTTCAAGATTTTTGGATTAGAAACTATAAAGAAACAATACTCGCATGATGCTGATTTTAAAGATGTGTTGCTGAATTGTAAAGATGGTAGAACATGGAACAAATTCGTCCTCAATGATGGATTTGTGTTCCGTGCTAACAAGCTATGCATCCCAGATAGTTCCGTTCGTCTTTTGTTGTTGCGGGAGGCGCATGGAGGAGGATTGATGGGCCACTTTGGTGTGAAGAAGACGGAGGATGTACTTGCTGCACACTTCTTTTGGCCACGTATGCGTCGAGATGTTGAGAGATTTGTGGCACGCTGCACTACATGTCAAAAAGCTAAGTCTCGACTTAATCCACATGGTTTATATATGCCTCTTCCTGTTCCTAGTGTACCTTGGGAGGATATTTCTATGGATTTCGTTTTGGGTTTGCCTCGTACACGAAGGGGAGGGATAGTATCTTTGTTGTTGTGGATAGGTTTTCTAAGATGGCACACTTTATTCCATGTCACAAAGCTGATGATGCTACACATGTTGCTGATTTGTTCTTTCGCGAAATTGTGCGTTTACATGGTGTGCCAAATACTATTGTTTCGATCGTGATACTAAGTTTCTTAGCCACTTTTGGAGATGTTTATGGGCTAAGTTGGGGACTAAATTGCTGTTTAGTACTACATGTCATCCCCAAACTGATGGACAAACTGAAGTAGTAAATAGAACATTGTCTACTATCTTTGCGGGCTGTTTTGAAGAAGAACTTAAAATTGTGGGAAGAATGTTTACCTCATATTGAATTTGCTTACAATCGTTAGCTGCATTCTACCACTAAGATGTGTCCTTTTGAGATTGTGTATGGTTTTGTTCCACGTGCACCTATTGATTTATTGCCTTTACCATCTTCGGTGCAAAATGATTTGGATGCTACGCAACGTGCTGAATTGATATTAAAATTGCATGAGACTACTAAAGACAACATAGAACACATGAATGCTAAGTATAAAATTGCTGGGGATAGAGGAAGAAAGCATGTTGTGTTTGAGGTTGGTGATCTTGTTTGGTTGCATTTGCGCAAAGATCGTTTTCCTGCGTTGCGCAAGTCTAAACTAATGCCACGTGCCGCTGGTCCTTTTAAGGTGTTAGAGAAAATAAATGATAATGCATATAAACTTGAGCTTCTGCTGAGATTGGGTCCGGTAAGTCCTACATTTAACATTGCAGATTTGAAGCCTTACTTTGGTGAAGAAGATGAGCTTGCGTCGAGGACGACTTCAATTCAAGAAGGGGGCATGATGAGGACATCCCATCTATTGATACAACCGCTGTACCTACAGCCACACAAATACAAGGACCAATCACTCGAGCTCGTGCCAAACAACTTAACTATCGGGTACTTTCGTTTCTTGGAACTATTCCTCATATACATGAGAATATGATGCTGCCTAAATCAGATATGTTTGTTACTCTTAGGAATGATGGACCTAGCATGGATGAGGAGGACAAGCATTGGAGCATGATCACACATGGAGGAGATGGCGGCAAGCATTTGAGGATTGAAGATGACGCCACAAGTGGAGATTTCAGGACTTTGAAGCCACCATAAGAAGAGATGAAGACATGGACGAAATATAGAGTTCTCCATTTCATAATTTCGTCCATAGCATAATATGGTGCTGCGTCACCTTTAGTTTTGGGCCAGGCCCATGTCATTTTCGCTGGAATTAAGTCAGCCACTTTTTAGAGTCCGTATTGAAGGGGAAAGGCCTTCTAGGGTTTGGTTCGGCCACCACATGTATGGTTGGCCGAAACCCCACCTTTTCCTCCTTTAAATACCCCCATAGCCGTCACGTTTAGACTCGGATTTTGATTAGACTAAAAGTTAGCCATTGCTGCAACTCTCGTGTACTTCTTTTGAGGCCAACGCCCGGAACAAGACCGACTATTCGGAATCCCACCTTATTCAATAAAGCTTTCATCTTTCATCCGCAATATTCTGATTGCATCATTAGTTCTTACTTGTTCTCGATTTCGGGTAGGAATTAAGACCCTCGCTGGTCGGGCTGATCGTGCATCCGCAAGATCGGTAACTCCCGGAGATTGTCCTAGCGATTGCATTGGCGCACGAGCTTTGCACGTGTAGTCGGATCGTCAAGCACGAACTCCACCAACAAATCGACGCTATCATACTCTCATCGAAAGATCGGCCACCTTTGCCCTATCGGCACGCCCGGTGGGACAGGTCGACGACATCCACGACATCGCCATCTACATCCAAGATGGCGGAAGACACTCCGGTCACATACGCGGATCGCTCGATGAGCTCAAGAAGAAGCATGACGAGATCAAGGCAACCCTCGAAGCCGAACTCATCGGCTCCTTCCACCGAACCCGCTCCCATGGCGTCGGGTGGAAGGGTTTCACACCTGAAGGCGCGCTCGATGGAGTGGACCTGTCCGCCCGTCGAGAAGAACGCACCAGGTCGGCTGCGGCGAGGAGATCAACTACATGGTGGCTCATTCGCTGCACCGCCACTCGAGAGCCTGGTGAACACCTTGGAGCGTGTCGCTCGCGCGTCGTTCGGGAAATCGTGAGTCACCGGTACTCCCCGTCGGGACCGGCTGCGGGGACTTTCAAAGGAGAGATGCCGCTCCGGCCCCGGCCGTTCGCATGGGTAGCACCGGAACTGCCGAACTCATCGGCATACGTCGTCTACAAGATTGGTGGTGATCCTAGTGACTACCAATTCCTGCACGAGCCACCTAAAGAGGTCCCGCACGGATACGCGTGCGCATACGTGCCGGACGGCAACGCCTTGGCACTCTCGAACCGAGGCTGCAATAGCGGCGGCCTCGCGGAACGGCGGGAGGAACGTCGGGCGCCGATCTCGAGAAGCGGTCGTGGGCTGGCTAAGTACGCCGCCCCGACAAACCTCCAAAGCCCAGCTCCTGCGGTTGGCTTAGAACCGAGAAAAACAAGCATGGCTGGTTAAGTATGCCACCCGGCGAATCTTCGGGGTTCGACACCTTCAGCCATCTCGGCGGATCAGATTTGTGCAATTCCGAAAGATCGGTTCGGCATGATGCCGAAAAGGAAGGCGTTCGGCTACACCAAGCCGTACCCCAACAGCTACGAACTGATCCCGCTGCCACCTAAATATCGGCTCCCGGACTTCACAAAGTTCGGTGGATCGGACGGGTCCAGCTCCATCGAGCATGTGAGCCGATATTTGGCACAGCTGGGCACGATCTCGGCGTCGAGATGAGTTGCGCGTGAGGTTCTTCTCGCGGTCCCTCACAGGATCGGCTTTCGGGTGGTACACATCGCTACCACCGAACTCCATCCGGACTTGGAAGCGGTTGGAAGAGCGGTTCCATGAACGGTACCACTCAGAGGCTTCCGAGTCTAGCATTGCCGATCTAGCACAACTACGTCGAAGCGCGGAGAAACCGTGACGAGAATACATCCAGCGCTTCGGGAATCTTAGGAACCGATGCTTTTCGGTTCGTATAAATGAGAAGGAAGCGATCGAGTTGGCGGTAGCGAGGCCTTGCAACACAGCTCAAGGACACGGCCTCCCAAGCGAGATTATCCCTCGGCCGGCGCACATGGTTCGAAACTTTCAGCATATGAACAGCGCCACCCGGACCTGTACCAAGACAAGTTCAAGCGTGCGGTGGCCTCGGTCGATGCGAGAGGAAGACGAAGTTCTGCGGGAGACCAAGAAGTAGCGGTGGCTGAGTGGACTCGGGGAGGAACCCCCGTGTCCCGCAAGTGGGTAAAGCCACCGAGGCCCGCCCGGGGATTTGATTTTGACGTGACCAAGACTGAGCAAATCTTCGACCTCCTACTCAAGGAAAAGCAGTTGAAGATACCCGAAGGTCTCAAGTTCCCCACGGCGCAAGAGCTGAATGGAAAGCCATACTGCAAATGGCATAACTCGCTCTCCCATGCCACTAACGACTGCAGGGTGTGGCGTCAGCACATCCAAGCGGCGATAGAGAACGGGCGTCTAATTTTCAACCAGTACGCCATGAAGGTCGACACACACCCCTTCCCCGCCGTAAACATGGTGGAGTATGCTTGCCATGCAGGGTGCCGGCCGGGTTTCTGTGCAATATCAACATGGTAGATCTTGGACACCACGGCGGCAAGGATGGAGATGAGGGCAGCTGCTCTCATAGCAAAGATACGAGAGGAAGCCGCTCCACGCGATCGGCTCCGCCAAGACGGCAAGCGCTACGTCACGGAGGGAGAAGTGAAGAACATAAGATATCGGCGACCTCTCTCCGATCACCTCCTCAACAAGTATGTGGGTCGGTACGACCAACGCCGGCGGTCCAGGCGATGATGATGAAGGAGTTCGTCCGGCCGGAGAAGCGAGAAGACATCGTCGGCGAGAATCGCGATGAGGAGGAGCACGAGCGTTGTGCCAAGGGAAAGGCGAGGGAGCAAGGCGACGAGGACGGAGCACCGGAATTGTCCCTTCTTCGAGCACTTCGCTGGGATTCGAGGAATGAGCCGGTTGCCAACAATCGGCAATTGCCCGAATGCAACCGGAAGAAGAAGGAGGCAGCCAACGTGTCCGTGTTCGAGCGCTTAGGACCTCTCCCGCCGCAGAGCAAACGAGCTGAGTCCCCTCGGTTGGAAGATCTCGAAGATTCAGGAGACGAGGAGAAGAAGAAGAAGACGAGTACCACCGGCCAAGGTGGTGCCCCGACGGACTCGGCCGTTCCCGAAGCGCGAGGGTTCAACGATTGCGCGGCCTGGAAGAAGCCGAGAGGTTATACTTGCATACATTGAGGAAGGCAAGGCCTGATGCAGGCTGCAAAGGTTCAGCGAACCCTGGATGAAGAGGGTCGTCCACGGAAAATGGAGTGGCGCCCCAAGCAAAGGAAAGCCGATGATGAAGCATCGGTGGCACAAGCCATGGTGCTCGTTCTTCCGGCAGAGCTTAGCGCTCCACGATCGCACGATGCATTCAAGGTGAGCGACAGCAAGCGTGCCAACATGATGAAGTCAGAGATTGGGCTGGTCTTATCTACCGGCCTGAGCGAGTAGCAAGAGCACATCAATGAGCAAACGTGGCGAGGCTGATCCTTGTGATCGGCCCCAAAAGTCTATGAAGGGAACTTACAAAACCTTCACCGAGCAAGCAACGTGGAGGCCGATTCCAGCAATCGGCCAAAATTATCCTCACCCACCGTTCCGCTTGGGTTCAACATGTTATCCCACAGAGCCGATACCATCAATCCTCTTGACGAGAATCGGCTCGGGGGGCACCCAGGTGGATAAAATACGAGGATATGCAACTAGAAAGCGTCTCATCCTTTGGTGATGAGTATTGGAATATGGGGGCCGATGCACTAGTCGGCCGTAAAAAAAAAAACATCTGAAAATTCGAAAATTTTCGAGCACAGCCGATGCGACGGACATCGACTTAAGGATATGAAAGCCGATGCGTGGCCATCGACTCAAGAGGAATAACTGTTACGATCAGAGGGTCAATGGAGCACAAAGGGAGATTTTTTATGAAGGAACTCCTCAATGGAGTAGTTTAGAAGCTCAGATCCTCTCTTCAAGAACAATGCCAGGAACAGCCTAGACGTGCAGATTAGGTCAAGGATGGATTGCATGAAACCCGCCAAAAGAAAAGAGCCGATCTAGCCGGCAAGTTGCAGGAAGAACTGAAGAAGCTCGGGGGGCAGCTCGCCTTGAAGGCTCTCTGCTTTGAGAAGCCGATTTATGTTCAAATCGGTTGGCTCTGCATAAGGAACTTCCCCACACACGATCAAGCCCAGGTCCGTACAGCTAATTCGCGTATCCTCGTCTCTGTTTTGGCTGAGACTCGGGGGGCAACAGGCTTATGGATGCCTTGTTCTTGAGAGCCGATTGGAGTTGCCTCGGTTGTTATTGCATCATGATCGTCTCAGGGAGGAACTGGGAAGGAAAAGCCGTCGTCTGGTACGAGGTTTGGACCGTGCTGGTGCTGCGAGAAAAGAGGAGATTAGTCCCTGAAATTAGCCGATGACTAGTCATCGGCTGCGGGGCTGCAAAACGCCACGATTGAGAAAATCAATGATAACCCGATTCGTCACTATCGGTCTTGGTGTGGCAAGCGGAGGGATGGAAATTGGATTAATGAAAGGGGAAATTGGAAGAACAATTCTCATTAATTCAAAGGAGCAGCTTTACAAGAAGAGCCGATGGCTCTCAAAAGAGGGATCTAGTGCCTAGTGCACTCGCTACGCTAGTCCTATTCTACTAGTCGTCGCTGTCCTCATCGTCGCCGTCGTCGAGGTCGTCGGCGCTGCTCCCAGGAAGCCCCTCGTCGTCGCTGCCCCAGCCGTCCGCTGGAGCCTCCTCCTCCTCCTCGTCATCATCATCGTCCTCGCTATCCGCCCAGCCGCGGAAGCGCTTCGTTGGAGGGTACCCGATGGAGGCGGAGGAATCATCTTCCTCCTCCTCATCTTCTTCCTCGTCGTCATCGTCGTCCTCGCTGTCCGCCCACATGCGGGAGCGTTTCTTCGGCGGGAGCCTGGCGGAGATGGAGGCCTTGGTCTTCGCCGCTTCCCCTCCCTTCTTCTCCTTGTCCGAGGAGATGGGGTGCTCCCCGGAGCGGAGATCGTCCTCTTCTTTGCTCTTCGGCAACGGTTGGAGAGAGGTGCACTGAAGCGGAGGAGGAAGAGGAAGACATGGCTGCGAGGAGAGAAGGGTTTTTGGTTTGGTGAACGAGTGCGAGCAAGGTGATGGAGTGGTGAACCGTTTGGCACGGATAAATAAAGAGAGTGTAGTGGAGATTTAATGCCATACGGTTCTCGAGGGCGTGAAGCCGAAATTGACGATTCATACGGAGAAGCCCGGGAGGCGAGGCGTAATGATGGAAGATTCTGCGGCAGCTCTGCTCTGCCACGACATGACCCGACGAAAGAAAGCGTAATGATTTTGGAAATGTCATTTCCAAAACCAGGGGGGCATGTGTTATCACCAGAATTTGACCAAGTCAGAGGTGGGCCGCGATCAAGATGGACGTGGAGAATATATATATATAGAAGTAATACGTGGATCGGCCTTTTATACCAAGTTGGGCTTAATTGCCCGTGTATCTGTAACATATTAGATCGCATCTTAGTTTAGAGATAGAATCTTACTCGTGCACGGTTTAGTGCGCGCCCACATTAGAAAGTCCATTTGGACTATAAATATGTACCTAGGGTTTATGGAATAAACAACAACAAACGTTCAACCACAAACAAATCTCGGCGCATCGCCAACCCCTTCGTCTCGAGGGTTTCTACCGGTAAGCATCATGCTGCCTAGATCGCATCTTGCGATCTAGGCAGCACAAGCCTGCCTACGTTGTTCATGCGTTGCTCGTACTTGAAGCCTTTTTGATGGCGAGCAACGTAGTTATCTTAGACATGTTAGGGTTAGCATTGTTCTTCATGTTACATGCTTTCGTAGTGCAACCCTTGCATGTCTAGCCGCCCTTACGCTTATCTTAGGCGTAGGGGCGGCACCCGCTTGATCATAGTTTAGTAGATCTGATCCGTTACGATTGCTCCTTGTTCTACAAGGATTAGTTTAATATCTGCAATAGTTAGGCCTTACGAAGGGGGAGGATCCGGCGGCACGTAGGGTGTCGTTCGTTGGCCCTAAGCGGGATGTTCCGAGGATCAACCTCGTGTTGGTTTTTAGGCCTTGTTTAGGATCGGCTTACGATCACCGTGCGTGGCCGCGAGGCCCAACTCTGGAGTAGGACGATCCGATTATGCGGTGAAAACCCCACATCGTCGTAGATCTCATTAGCTTTACCTTGATCAAGCGGGACCACCATATATTCGGACACCTCGTCCGAATCATGGGTGGATCGGCTCTTTGAGCCGATTCACGGGATAACTCGAGAGCCGATCGAGGCTCGTATTTAACGTGTACGTGTGTGCCCTGCAGGAAACTAAGCGAGGCATCATCCACACCTTCCCGACCGAGGTATAGGTCGGGTGGCACGCCCTTGTGATAAACATCGGTGCGTGCGACCGGGGAGGCTTTGCGGGCCGTCGCTCAGAGGGACTAGGGCCAGCCGCAGCCCTAGTTGTTCCCGGCTCTACGGTGTTGCCCGTCTCTACCCGCCGGTGGGTTTCTGACGTCAACGGCATGACGATGTAGATGCCTCCGGCGATGATCTCCCCCTTCGGAAAGATGTCAGGAAAAGCTTAAGAACCCTCCCGTGTTAGGGTCTATGATGGCGGCCGCGATGGAACTTTTCGTGGATGGAGGCTCGGGTGTTAATGGTTTTCCCGAGATCGTGATTAAATAGGCGGAGGGGCGTCGGTGGAGGCCAGGAGGGCCCACACCACCCCTAGGCGCGGGCCAGGGCCAGGCCGCGCCTAGGGCTATTCTGGCCGCTCTTCTGCCTTTCTTCGACCCCCCCCCTCTGGACTCCATCTTCGTTACGGTAAAATATTGACTTAGGCTTTTGTTTCGTCCAATTTCGAGAATATTTCTTGTACAACTTTTCCGAAATACAAATCAGCAGAAAACATGGAACAAGCACTGTGGCATCTTGTTAATAGGTTAGTGCCGGAAAATGTATAAAGATGCAACGAAGTATGAGCAATATATATATAAATTGGTGTAAAACAAGCATGGAGCATCGAAAATTATAGATACGTTTGAGACGTATCATGGTCCAGCTACGCCAACATGAAACGAGCAGGGGCTACCCGAGGTCTCCGTGATGTCCACATACATCCTCTTATCCTACCAGTTTGGGTTGCACGTCATTATCGGGAAGATGTTAGGCTTGCCATACTTCGTCGGGGTTTTCATGATGTCCACATACGTCCTCTTATTTGGAAGTCTACCGGGTGCCATTTACGTAATAAAGATACTGACATTCATTCTCTACATTGTGGTTCTTGACCAGTCACCTCAAGTTTAAAGAAAAACATGGGTATGCGTGTGAGAATAAACTGAATAATGAAACGTTGGTGCATGAAAAATTAAAGATCTCATCTCGATACATACCTTTCCGCGAGAAAAAAGTAGGCATTGACTAAACGTCAACAATTTGAGTATCAATCTTCTAGGAAGTGGCCCTGTGAATAGATATAATGTGAAACTCAAAGTTTAATTTTGTAGGGTCAGCTCTAGAACAAATCATACTACTACTATAAGATCATGTAGACAAATATCTAAAGAGAAGGATTTGGTACGGTCCATAACATCTAAACAATCACATAGTTTAGAGAACACAAATCATTTTAACCTTAAGCAACCCCATAATTTACTTTGTCATAAGACAACAAGGATCATTAGTATAAAACCAATATAAATCTAATTAAAAATTATAAATATTTTGTAATGCCCTTGTCATCCATGCTTAATACAAACTTCACCAAAGTGGCAATAAATCAGATGAACATGAGCCTGCACGGTGCCAAGTACATCGCACGGAGATCATTATATTTGCAATAGAGAACAAAGAAACTCTCATACTGTGCGTAATGCTTATTGCAATACGATATCATTTTTTCATGTCCGTATTAAAATCTATGCCCTATCGTGAAGTGAATAACTATTTCCAATGCTAAAATTAAAATGCTTAAGCAAGAATCCCCAAAACAAAATCAAGCACTAATTTGGTCATCAGGTGTACCGAGTATCAAATGTATCCAAGTATCGAAATTCAGTCTCAAATAAAGTACACTCTAGAGAAATATCACCAAAGAATGTTGAAACATTTTGCACATTGGATCAAATACCCGAAAATTGCTTTATCTCTCTCTCTCTCTCTCTCTCTCTCTTCAAGTTTATATGATATAGTCTATCTCCTAGGGGAGCAAACAACAGAAGAACCACTTATGCTAATCACAGTTTGAAAACCTAGCTTCCCAATTCTCTTGAGTCTGTAATCTACAAAAACCAAATAAATATAAGTAAAAAATGCACAAACTAACATATTTGTTATCTGATTGTAAAGCCAATAGTACACCAGCTACTTGAAGCTGCAAAAGAAATTTCCGAAAACTCTCTAGCTTCAGAATTCTACTTCAGAAATTGGAAATTAGACAAGTCAATCAACCAACACAAACTGAAGATGATGGACAGGTGTTGATGGTGGTTGCAATGGCGCTGAAATCCATGATGAACTGCCGTGTGCATTATCTTCCTAATGGCACCCCTATTCTGAATATAAGCTTAATTTGTGGGTATGTCAACATAGCCTGGAATGAGATCTATATGGAGATCTCTGAGTTTGGTTCAACACCTATTGGTTATGCTGCCGAGAGAAACTATTTCAACTGGAATCATTTTAGTTGTGTGAATGAACTTGAGAAGCAAAGTTAGTACAATCGTCACATCGTGGCAGCATTTATATGTTCATACACAACAACTTTCAATCAATGGCAGCCTAGTAGGTGTTATAGAGCGAGCTTATCTTACATTCTTATGCTGCACAAGTTTACCTTTGATTGATGACCCTCATGTTGAAGATGCCGTCCCCGTGCTGTTCGGGCTGTGTCACCGGAGGTGGACGACAGCACCTTCGTTGTTGATCCTTAGATTTGACGACGGGGACCCTTTGAGTTTGAGCTCGGTGAAGGCTATCCAATATCTACAGATCAATTTTTACAAGCCTCAAGTGCATACGCCAGATAAACCACCGGAAGAGTCAACCGCGGGGCATCAACTGGTATGGAGCACAAAGAAGGCCCTTGAAGATTACAACCGCAGCAAGTTCGAGCCCGAGCTGTCGTCGGACAAACGACCGCTGCTTGACTCGTGTTGTAGTCTTCAGTATCTTATATGCTTAGCATGGTTTTCAAGAATCTGTTATGTGCAGCTTTGTATTGCTGGCACTTGCTCTTTTCAGAGCTTTGTAATCCTGTACTGTGATAGTTGAAGGTTAATATATATTTTATGTTAAAAAAAACCAACACAAAGAGTGCCGTATTAAAACTTTAGTACAACTTGAGCTGTAAGCACGTCAATGCTAGATTGTCAGATGTACAACATCTACTGCTGAAGTACTGTAATTTTCACATTTTAGTATGACTATCAATCTGAGAAAGAGGATAAATAGCTTAATGGAGAATGATAATCTTATAAAGCAGTAACCATGGAGAGAATAGTGGAGGATGATAATTTAGAAACCAAAAACAGTGAACGGTTTCTGCCTAGAATACATACTTTTTAGAGAACTCGCCAACATAGACTAACCGCAAAAAACATGTACATCAGTCCAGTTCCCTAGGGCGCGTTTGATAGGCTGCATGTTCTTTGGCTCGTATCGGTCACATTTTTTGGCCCGTTTGGTTGACTGGACTCACTCGCGTTTTCTAGCACCACAACGCGCCACTTGTCACGCAAGAAAGTCAATCTATTTAGAGGTTTCCTAGCTTCTATGAAATGCGATTTTCGGCCAGCTACTACCAAACTCGTCCAAACGACAAAAGACACAGCAGCATAATTAGTTGATCACCAAACAGTAATCCCCAGTCCCGTTAGATTCATCATTTTTTTTGCATAAAGAAGGGGTCTAGAAGATTCCGGAAGAACCTCAATTAACATAAGTGGTGGGTATAAATTTATAGACAAGCCCTTTTACATCACTCGTCCTAGAAGAACCAGTAATTAGAAGATAAGGCATGCCATCTTATAGAAAACACCCTAGAACTTAAGAAAGAAACGCAATCGAGTCCCTGGGCGTCTCCACCATGAGTCGTCGGCGTCCTCCAGGCGTCGCCGCCGCGGAACAGGGCGCAGATGCCCGAACACCCATGTCCGGCGAAGATCCGTCGCTGATGGACGCCTTGGAGCCACCAGGGACGCACCACTTGGTAGCAGCAACGCGCCGAGCTCCAGCAGGAAGGAGGTTGAAGGGCCTCCAAACCGGATGTTGTCGAGTCAAGGCCGCCATGCTGGTTATGGATAGCAGAGGCAGGATTACCTCTAGCTGTGAAGCACAAGACAAAGCAGAACCACCGCCACCGCAAATGCCTCTCCGTCGATCTGCCAAAGACGGCGTCCACAAGGATCTTACCCTCTTCTCCACCACCATGGTGGCCAGGAGGGGAGAAATTTGGGTTGGCATCATCCAGATCGAGAGAAAAGCCCATGAGCTTTATTGAGGGGGTTCACTACAAGAAAAGTTCTGATACACAACGTCTCAAAATCGTCCGCTAAGGGGTATTTTTCGTCGTCTATGGGCCTAACCCGACGATATGGGTTATGTTGTCGAAACTGCGTCAGGCAAAGTCCTACGACGATTTTTTCGGTCCGTCGCGCTTGGGCGCCCTTCCGCCACGGAAAATCGGACCGTTGCCCAAGTGTTTCCGGGAGCCCGTTGACTGCTGACGTCATGCAAGCTGACACGTGGCAGACGCCGTTAATCGCGGTTAACGGCGTTAACCAGCTGAAACCCCATGGTAGATGGTAGGCCCACACGAGGCCTCGCCACGTCTTAAGCGGGCCGGCCCATTAAGTTTGCGGGCCGGGCCGGCTGACTTAGTTTGACCGAGTCAATTATATAGTCGGGCTTGTCCATTAGTTACGTGGGCCGGGCCTAACCTCTAAGGTTGACTGGTCAAAACTTTAATGGGCCGGCCCACTAAGCATGTGGGCCGGGCCGAATGCACTCGTTTGACCGGTCAACGAGCAAAAGGGCCGGCCCACAAGACATGTGGGACCCACTTTCTCGTTATCGGGCCGGCCCATTTACCTAGTGGGGTCCACCTTAAAACAACCGGGCCGGCCCAAGAAGTTATTGGGCCGGCCCAATTAGCATGTGGGTCCCACTTTCCGCTATCGGCCGGC
>NC_061510.1:190258151-190287358 GCF_022539505.1 Lolium rigidum | reverse complement strand
AACGAGAAAAAAAAAAAGTTTTTTGACATGCACCACGCGAGGGACCAAAATCATGCCATGGTACACCAAAGAACTACGGCGTCGACTAACTTCACGGGCCATGGCAACTTTCCGTCGGCCATGGTACACCAGCAACCACGGCGCGACTTCAACTTCGTCGGCCATGGCAACTTTTCTTGTAGTGCCCGGTCTGACCGGCCCCAGGACCGGATCCGACGGGATTTCTTCACCAAGATTCCTAAGTTATCCATTTATGTACCTTTTCGCCTTGCTGGCCATGTATGCCTATATAAGGACCCAGGACCCCTCCTTTACCCCTTAGACATAATTTTGAGCTTAAACCAACTTTGAGCTTAGTCTCCCTAGGGTTAGCATCCATCTTGGACAAGCATCCCTTTGTAATCAAGGCAACTCTTGTTGTTGATTTGGGCATTTTTGAGTGAGATTCTAGTGCAAGACACTCTCTCCCTCACCAATCTCTCTTCTCCAACACCAATCTCTCACCGGGAATTCTGCCGAGTGCCTCTTCCGGGTGATTCTATTGGCGTGGTCCATCGAGCCACGGGGATAAATATCGGGTGTATCGGGTTGGTGTGTGTGCGTGAGTATCGGTGTTCCTCGTGTTCTTCGTGTTCCTCGCGCTCTCCCACCTTTTCCCCTTGGATTTTGGGTCAAATCGCGAGATCGGGCCAATCCCTAGATCTCATATCTCATCAGTTCGCCTACAATCGAGCCAAGCACTCCACGACATCGCGGAGTCCGTTCATGATCGTATATGGCTTCGAACCGCACACGGCACTCGACCTCCTTCCACTACCTCTTCATGAAAGGACGAACATGGACTTCGACAAGCGCACCACCGCCATGAAGAAACTACATGAAGACACAAGAGCAACCATACAAGCGCATGTATTTCGCCAAGCTACCCGCCTCAACGCCAAGAAGAAGGAACGAGTGTTTGAAGAAGGAGACCTCGTTTGGATTCACCTTCGGAAAGAAAGGTTCCCTCATGAACGCAAATCAAAGCTAAAGCCAAGAGGCGATGGGCCTTTCAAGGTCCTCAAGCGCATCAACAACAACGCCTACGTCATCGACATACCAACCTCCAAGTACTTGGTGAGCAACACGTTCAACATCTCGGATCTCTCACCCTATCATGGAAATGAGGAGGAACAAGAGTCGAGGACGACTCTCTCCCAAGGGGGGAGATGATGTAGCCCCGCTCACCGACGACACTACACCACGACCAACAAGTCCCCCAAGTGGACCAATGACGCGGGCTCGAGTTAAAGCGCTACATGATAAGGTGAACTCGCTCCTCACTACCCTCGATCTCGGTACCCCATTGCATGGATTGCTACCTCATGCCGACACGCTTTGTGTTATTAGGTACAAGGTGCATCAAGACCCTGGAGAGGAGGGCACACCATGGTCAAGAGGAGCAGCTGGACATGAAGATGGACGTGGAGCTGGACCCGACGTCATCCGAAGAGCGCGAAGGGAGGAAGGGAGCCAGCCGGCCCAGGACCCGGTCCGACCGGACCCCTGACCGGGCACCCCGGTCGAAACCGGATCCCAGACCGACTGCAACCGGGCGCAGTACTGAGACTCCGGAACCCTCTCCGGTCGCCCTCCGGCCCAGGGCCCGGTCTGGACCGGCCACCCCGGTCCTAGGTCCGGTCAGACCGGATCCCTGACCGGATTCGTCGACTTGTCTTGACCAAAACTGACTTAGTCGGTTACTTTCGTACATTTTCGCCATGTGTCGCCCTGTAGGCCTATATAAGTACCCAGGACGCCCCCTTTTACTCTTTAGACAAGATTTGGCTTAAAACTACTTTTGAGCTTTGTCTCCCTAGGGTTATATCCCCTTTGTATCAATGCAACTCTTGTTGAGGATTTGGCTACTTGTGAGTGAGATTCAAGTGTGCTCCACTCTCTCTCCCTCACCGGTCTCCGTCTCCAACCCCGATCTCTCAATCCGGAATTCTACCTCGTGTCTCTTCCGGTTGATTCTATTGGCGTGGTCCATCGAGCCACGAGGGTAAGATTCGATTGTATCGGGTTGGCGTGCGTGTGGTTTGTTCTTCGTGTTCTTCGTGTTCTTCCTCCCCTTCCTCTTTTCCCCTCTTGATTTTGGGTCAATCGCGAGATCGGGCCACAAACTAGGTCTTAGACCTCATCAAATGCTGCTGTGAAGCTCAAGTCCAATGAAGTCAGGATTGGACCAATGACACGAGCTCGTGCGAAGCTACTTAAGCAACAGGTGAACTTGTTCCTATGTGATACTTTGATCGATGAGAACTTTATACTTCCTAAGTCGTATTACTTATGTATGATCAAGTATGAAGAGGAAACAAGCATCGCACGAGGAGGAGAGGAGCAGCTGGACAAGAAGATTGACGTGAAGCTGGACATGGAGCTGGACATGAATACATCCCATGGACGCGCGAGGGAGGAGCGGGAGGCATGGGCGAGAGGAGGAGATGCAGTCCAGGCCGGCGCCAGGTCCGGTCAGACCGGCCGTGGCGCCGGACCACCCGGTCCCAGCCCCGGTCCAACCAGCTTCTGCGCCGGATCTGTCCGGTCCAAACCGGACGAGACGCTTGTGCCAGCCGGGCACTATCCAGTATGCCCGGCACCATCGCCCGGTCATCACCCGACGCAGGCCCGGTTTGAACCGGACTGGCCCGGTCCCAGGCCCGGTCGACCGGCCCCCAGGCCGGCCGAGTCCGAGTCTGTCTCGACCTGATCTATTCTGGGTCGGTTATTTTTGTATCTTTTCGACATGAGGTCGTCCTGAACCCCTATATAAGTGCCCAGGACGCCCCCAAATTAGGTTTAGACCAATAAACCCTAGTTCATAATTGTTTGCTACGCAAAACTATTGATACGCCACTCTCCAATTCTGATGCAGCCCGACCTTCGGTCTCCATCGCATCATGTGCGTCAACGCCGACGCGTCACACAAAGGTGAATCTTATCCTTTATGCGTGCCTACAATTGTCTCTCATGAATGGTATGCTACTTCATCCTCCTTCATATAACCATGATAGGAACACATCGCCAAGTACGGAGGAAGTGGACGACACCATGGAGGCTCGAGGACTCAAGGTCCAGGTCGCGGAAGCATCGAAGAGAACGTCGAGGATAAGGAGACGCGCCAGTAAGACCGTCACTGCCGCACAGCCACTACGCCTGAGGACGACGGCACTGACGCCCTACCTGCGCCGGCCCTATCGCCCTACCTGTGCTGGCCCTGACGCTCGCTGCAAAGAGCATCAAATCTGAACCCTTTATCCCTTTGTATGCCTAAACTACCCCTCCTTTAGTGGCTCCCTATATATAGGCTCCCACCTCCCCCTTCATGAGGGCAGACATAACTTGAGTGAGAACTTGGCTTATGCCTCCACCATCCCTTTGCGATTAGGGAAACCCCCTCCTCTCTTAGACACAAATCTATGAGTTGTATCAAGGCACTCCTTATATGATTTATCTTTCGCACTTGTGATTCTACCGCGGTCTCTCACACGTGTGACTCCATAGATCGTATATCGGTCTTTCTCTCGGGGATTCTACCTCGTGTCTCTCCTTGAGGGATTCTATCGTTGATGTAGCCCCGCTCACCGACGACTCTACACCAAGACCAACAAGTCCCCCAAGTGGACCAATGACACGGGCTCGAGTCAAAGCTCTACATGATAAGGTGAACTCGCTCCTCACTACCCTCGATCTCGATACCCCATTGGATGGATTGCTACCTCATGCCGACACACTTTGTGTCATTAGGTACAAGGTGCATCAAGACCCCGGAGAGGAGGACATACCATGGTCAAGAGGAGGAGAGGCGCAGCTGGTCGAGAAGACGCGCGTGGAGCTGGACCCGACGTCATCTGTAGCGCGCCAAGGAAGGGAAGGATCCAGCCGGTCCAGGACCCGGTCTGACCGGATCCCTGACCGGGCCACCCCGGTCCAAACCGGACTCTCCGCTGATGGCAACCGGGCGCGTTACTGCGCCTCCGGGACCCCCTCCAGTCGCCCTCCGGTCTAGGACCCGGTCTGGACTGGACGCCCCAGTCCCAGGGCCGGTCTGACCGGGCTCCTGACCGGATTCGTCGAATCGCCTTGTCAAAACTGCTTAAGTTGTGTACTTCGTACCTTTTCGCCATGTGTCGCCTTGTAGGCCTATATAAGGACCCAGGACGCCCCCTTTACCTCTTTAGACATAATATGAGCTTAAAACTACTTTTGAGCTTTGTTTCCCTAGGGTTAGATCCCCTTTGTAATCAAGGCTACTCTTGTTGAGGATTTGGATACTTGTGAGTGAGATTCTAGTGTTCTCCACTCTCTCTCTCTTACCGGTCTTCGTCTCCAACCCCGAGCTCTCATCCGGAATTCAACCTCGTGTCTCTTCCGGTTGATTCTATTGGCGTGGTCCATCGAGCCACGAGAGTAAGAATTCGATTGTATCGGGTTGGCGTGCGTGGTGTTGTTCTTCGTGTTCTTCGTGTTCTTCCTCCTCTCCCTCTTTCCCCCTTTTGGATTTGGGTCAATCGCGAGATCGGGCCACAAACTAGGTCTTAGACCTCATCATATGGTATCAGCAGCTCTTGGTTACCGCGATTTTGACCCCCACCCACCCAATTTCGTCTCTAGAATTTTTTTCCAAAAAACCAAAAAATAGCCCTAAATTGCCTTTGGATGGATCAACGATTTTGTTGAGTTTTTGGTGGTTTTGATCCGTGGATTTGGTGTTGTTAGTGTTGATCTACTATTTCCCCCACCTTTTAGCCTCCAATTCCTCCGTTTCCCTTCGATTTGATCTTTTGGCTTTGGTTTGGGGAAGAACAGGAGAGAGAAACACGAGCAGCCGGTTGAGAAACCGGTTGACCGGCCCCCAGACCGGACCACCCGGCCCATCACCCGGCCGACCGGACGCTAGACCGGAACAGCCGGCCCCAAGCCCGGCCAGACCGGCCCCCAGACCGGATACTGCTGCTAACACCACCGCCGACCACCACCCCCACCACCATCATCGCAAATTGCGTGTTCATCATCGCCTACACATCTTAGGTATAACTTGCATTTCCCTTGTCACCCCTCTTCTTTTTGCGATCTATCCTATCGAGCATTGCTTATCAAGTGTTGCGAGACATTGCACATGGCCCCGATTGTGAGGTGTGTGTGTAGTGTGGAGTTAAGCTTATAAGCAAGAACTCGTGTGGCATGATACAAAAAGCGAGGCTAACGCTAACATAGTGCGAGAAAAAAAAACAACAAAAACACAAAAAGAGTGCAAAGTAGCACCATACATACAAAAGAGTGCAAGTGCCACCATCGATACAAAAGAGTGAGTGTGCCACCATATACAAAAGAGTACAAAGCTTTTAAGCAAAAGAGAGAGAAGAGAAGAGAGGCCGCGTGTGAATCTTGTTGTCTCTCCAATTGCAACCAAGCTTTGATCTCTTCTTGTGTTAGTGTGACACCGAGCACCACCTTGCATATAGGTTTTTGTTTTTCCGCTCATTCCTTGGTCGCACTAACCCCGCTTATCCCGTGTGTGTGTTCCGCAACTTTTCCGTGTTTATAGTGATATCCACTTTTGACACTTGATTTTTGGACCTTACCCACTTTTAACAACATACTTAATTTTGGATTTCATCTTTTGGCTTTCCACCATACTCACCTAACACCATATTTGCTAGCTTTTGTGATGCAGCCCGACCTACGGTCTTCGCTTCATCATGTGCGTCAACGTCAAGAACCACACTCAAGACCGAGGTCACGGAGGCATGGAAGAGAAGAAGGAAGAAGAGCGTCCGAGGTCGCCAGGAAGAGAAGGCGCCTGCCACAAGTCAATTCGGGCCAAGGCCCATGTACCCCCTTGTTTCCCTAAACTACCCCTCCTTAGTGGCTCCCTATAAATAGGCACCCACCCCCACCTTCATTAGGTTAGACATAACTTGAGTGAGAACTTAGGCTTATGCCTCCGCCATCCCTTTGGGATTAGGGAAACCCCCTCCTCTCTTAGACACAAATCTATGAGTTGTATCAAGGCACTCCTTATATGATTTATCTTTCGCACTTGTGATTCTACCGCGGTCTCTCACACCTGTGACTCCATAGATCGTATATCGGTCTTTCTCTCGGGGATTCTACCTCGTGTCTCTCCTTGAGGGATTCTTTCGTGATAGTGGTTCGGTCTATCGGGAGTAAACCGGAATTGTATCGGGTTGTGTTGCGTGCGTTCGCCGTGTTCTTCGTCGTGTTCTTCGTGTTCATCCCTCACCCCCTCTTGTTCTTGGTCAATTCGTGAGATCGGGCAACACTCGTGGTCTTAGGCCCCATCATATTGTATCAGAGCAAAGGTTGCCACGAATTTGACCCTCCAATTTCACCAATTTCGCCTAAAAAAATTCCCAAAAAATTGCCCCAAAAAATAGCTCGAAATTTGATCTCCGGATTTGTTGAGTTCTTTGTGGTTTTGATCCACGGATTTGATGTCTTTGGTGCTGATCTACTACTTCCCACCTTTTTCCCCATCAAATTCCACCAATTTTCGCCCAAATCTGAGGATTTCTGCTCCGTTTCCGTGAAGAACTCGAGCCAGTTTTGTTTTGGTCAACACCGTGGCGCTGTTGCACATCCGCTCGATCCCCGCTGCTAGCCACCGCCGGCCAACCACCTTGCGCCGCCAGCGCCCGCCCTGCTGCCGTGCTGCGCCTCCCCTGGCCCCGCTCCTCCTCCCTGCCTAGCGCCCACCATCACCCAGGCCAGTCCCCGCTCGTCTCCCTCCACGTGCGCGCCGCCGACCAGGTACCGCACACGCTCCGCTCGCCACCAAGCCCACCTCGCGCCGCGCCGCCCGCCCGCATCACGCAGCTCCCACGCGCACGCCTGCAGCCTCAGCTCCCCAGCAAGCCGTCGACGCCCCGGCTGCCCACGCGCAAAGCCGCAGCTCCAACCGGAGGCAAACCGGGCGGCAACCGGACCGGAACCAAACCGGGCGGCACACCGGATGGTCCGGCCCAGGATCCGGTCAAACCGGCCCCATGTCCGGATTTCGCAATTTTGACTCCACTTTTTTCCCCAAATTTTGACAACTTTCCGGAGCCCGTTTGACTCCAAATTTTAACAGCATCCCCCAAATACTCCACATAGCCCATCTCTAATTTTTGACGATTTTTGGAGCCCAACTTTTGACCGCTTGTTTCGACCCAACTTTTGGGGCATTGACTTAATTTGCCCGGTTTCCGTTTTGGAGTGCCTTTGGTCCGTGAGAACCGCTTCCGCGCCTACACCAACACCGTGACAACGGCATCGGCACCCCGGATTCCGGCGCATCTTCGACACCATCGTCATCACCATCATCGCAAGTTCGTGTGCTTGACACCGCCTAACGTCAATAGGTATAACTTGCCTCCCCTACCCCTTGTAGCCCATTTCTTCCTTTGCGTACCTATCCCATTGAGAGTGACTTTCCGAGCGTTGCGAAGCATTGCACAAGTGTCACGACCGTGAGAGGGTGTGTGTGCGTTGTGTTGAGCAAAGCTCCGAAGCAAGCTCGGTGAGAAAGATACACAAAAGAAGAAAAAGTGTGACATAGAGAAAAAGAAAGCTTCTAAGCATAGAAAAAAAGAGTGACAAACAAAGAAAAAAACTCACGCGTTGGGGACAACGCTTCTTGAAGGGGGGGAGGATGATACGGGCATGGAGGCCTATGTGGAGCCCAGATTCAGGACTCCACCAGCTCATTTATCCTAGTTTATGTAATGGTCATATGTGGGCCAATTAGGGTTTTTAATAAATTGAGTCAGTTTGGTTTGGGCCTGTCCAAACCAAGGTAGAGAGGCCCACTAGGGCTGGCCGGCCACCCCACCCCTCATATAAGTGGAGGTGCGGCTAGGGTTTAGGGTAGTTCAAGTTTAGTCTAAAGATTAGGGTTTTACCCATTGCGTGTGTTCACGTGTATCATCCCTCCTGGGGTACGGCGCTGCCGTTTATCTATACTATTATCCGCTACGAAGGTTCTTGTGTTCATCAAGGATTATCTAGCTCTTGGTTTGAGGCGTATCGTTCATCGATCCGTTGCTTGCTGGATTCGTTCCCTCTTCTCCAGGTTGCGTTCATCGCGTTGTTGGGAGGATTCTCTACCCCAGGTTCTCGTTGTGAAAGATCGGGCATCAACTTAGGTGGATTGGCTTGGATCAACCGTATCATGTGATACGGGCATGGAGGCCTATGTGGAGCCCAGATTCAGGACTCCACCAGCTCATTTATCCTAGTTTATATAATGGTCATATGTGGGCCAATTAGGGTTTTTAATAAATTGAGTCAGTTTGGTTTGGGCCTGTCCAAACCAAGGTAGCTAGAGAGGCCCACTAGGGCTGGCCAGCCACCCCACCCCTCATATAAGTGGAGGTGCGGCTAGGGTTTAGGGTAGTTCAAGTTTAGTCTAAAGATTAGGGTTTTCCCCATTGTGTGTGTTCACGTGTATCATCCCTCCGGGGGTACGGCGCTGCCGTTTATCTATACTATTATCTGCTGCGAAGGTTCTTGTGTTCATCAAGGATTATCTAGCTCTTGGTTTGAGGCGTATCGTTCATCGATCCGTTGCTTGCTGGATTCGTTCCCTCTTCTCCAGGCTGCGTTCATCGCGTTGTTGGGAGGATTCTCTACCCCAGGTTCTCGTTGTGAAAGATCGGGCATCAATCTAGGTGGATCCACTGGGATTTACCGTATCATGTGGTATCAGCTTTCTAGGTTGCTCACGGCGAGGTTTTGTTGATCGATCTCTTTGGATCGGTTTGCTACGGAGAAGTTTAGCTCTAAGATCGGAGGAGTTTGGCTCTCGGTCGAAGGCGGTTGGTTGGAGGAAGTTTGGCGTTGTTTGGTACAGTTTGGAGGTCATCCATGGCTATTTCGGAGGTCAAAATCGCGAAAAATCGCGACCAGCATCGGGAAGAAGACGAAATTTCGCGACCAGGAAAAATCCGGTCTGGAATCCGGTCAACCGGGCCAGTGACCGGGCCGGCCAGCGTGGAATCCGGTCAACCGGGCGGCAAACCGGGAAGTTCGCAAAACTTCGTCCGGTTTGGCCCCGGTACGACGCATCCGGTTGGCGCCCGGTCAACCGGGCCAGGGACCGGGCTGGCCGGTCTGGAGGCCGGCCGGTCTAACCGGGCCCTGGGCCGGGCTGGCGCAGGCAACTACGGTCTGGAGGCGGTTTCTCCTGTTGCTGCGGTGGATTCTCTGGTGATGCGGGCTCATGCTGTTGATGATGTTACTCCAATATTTGGTGTTGAAGCACATAGGAGTGACGATGTATATCATGACTACCTTGGTATGCGAATAGGTACCAAGTTTGACGCATCGCAAATCAAATGGCGGTTGGCTAGTTCTGCGACACCGACGGAATTTCAACTTTGGGAATCACACATTGAAGGTGGGTTTGCGAGATGCAAGGAGTTTGATGGTTCGTTTGGTGGCCAGACGGAATTTGCTATTGCATACAGGCGTGTTGATGATGTTGTGGCTAGTTGGTACCGTAATGCTCTCATAGTTCAGGGTATCATTGGTCTACGGTCTAGTTGGGCAGATTTCAAGCGGTTTCTTCGTGATAGCTTTAAGTTTGCAAGCTTGACTAAAACGGTGGTGTGCTCTAACACTACCGTGGAGGAGGTTATTCCCATATCGACAGTCATTGAGGAGAGGAAACCTGGCTCTGATACCAAGAGCACTACTGTGACTGTTGAAGAGGATGTACCATTGAGCGGGCTGAATATGCAACTCAAAAGGGTACAAGATGATGCTCGCAAGACAGTTGACAAGGGTCAGCGGTGGAGTTTGTTTCAGACTCAGTGCTTTATCAAGGGAAAGGCTTGCAAGTTGATGGTTGATGGTGGTAGCTGTACTAATGGCATTAGCAAGGCGATGGTGACAGCGTTGGGGTTGTCTACATGGCGTCTTCCTGAACCTAAGCGTCTTGAGTGGTTGAATAGCTGTGGTATGCTGAAGATTACTCACAAGGTGCGTGTGCCATTTACAGTTGATGATTATGTTGATGAGATCGATTGCGATGTGTTGCCATTGGAGGTGTGCGGATTGCTACTTGGGCGTCCTTGGCAGTATGATCGCAATGTGACACATGCTCGGGCGAGCAAATACATATTTTTTTATGCATGGTGGCAAACAGCGGACTTTGAAGCCTATGGGTGATGATCATATCAAGTCCGATGTGGAGTTAGTGGTGCGTAAGGAGAAGTTGCACAAGCCTAATGTGCAGCATAAGGTGCATGATGTTCCGAGCATTGATGTTGGTGTTGTTTCAGCCATGCCTGTAGATGACAAGCCAGTTTTTGTTGGTGACAAGCCGGATGAAGCTACACTTGTTGTTGATGTGGATGTTGCAGCATGTGCTACAGTTCCAGTTTGTGTTGATGCCAGTATACAGACTGATGATATTTGTGCTGATGATACTTCAGTACATGTGGCGCAGATGCGCGTGGGAGGAGTGGGAGGCGAGCGCGTCAGTGGAGACAGTGGGCAGCGGCATTACCGTGCTAGGAGTACTGCAGTCCAGTTTTCCGCGACACCGCGGATGCATCGAGGCAAGGATGGACGTGTGAGACATCTATGTGGCCCAGGAATTACACATCTTGTGCAGGGTCATGTGCAGCGACACAAGGTTCCATCAAATCCTCGCAAGAAGAAGGAATTGGCGCCAAAGTCCAAGCTCATGTGGAGAAGAAAGGAGGCGCCAAGTGTTGTGTCAAGTCAAGCAGGCCGCGAGGGAGGATGTGGTGTGGAAGGCAAGCAAGACATGAAGACGGCGAGGACGTGTCATGTTCATATCACGTCACCTTTTCCAGAAGACCCTCACGCGTTGGGGACAACGCTTCTTGAAGGGGGGGAGGATGATACGGGCATGGAGGCCTATGTGGAGCCTAGATTTAGGACTCCACCAGCTTAGTTATCTTATTTTATGTCTATGGTCATATGTGGGCCAATTAGGGTTTTTAATAAATTGAGTCAGTTTGGTTTGGGCCTGTCCAAACCAAGGTAGAGAGGCCCACTAGGGCTGGCCGGCCACTCCACCCCTCATATAAGTGGAAGTGCGGCTAGGGTTTATGGAGTTCAAGTTTAGTCTAAAGATTAGGGTTTTCCCCATTGCGTGTGTTCACGTGTATCATCCCTCCGGGGGTACGGTGATGCCGTTTATCTATACTATTATCCACTGCGAAGGTTCTTGTGTTCATCAAGGATTATCTAGCTCTTGGTTTGAGGCGTATCGTTCATCGATCCGTTGCTTGCTGGATTCGTTCCCTCTTCTCCAGGCTGTGTTCATCGCGTTGTTGGGAGGATTCTCTACCCCAGGTTCTCGTTGTGAAAGATCGGGCATCAATCTAGGTGGATCCACTGGGATTTACCGTATCACTTCAGCTTGGACTTGGACTTGTTGCAAGTAATGCATCTCTTCACATACCTGTCCACATCCAACCTCATCTTTGGCCAATAAAAGTGATGAGCGAGCATGAGTAGCGTCTTCTCACGCCCAAAGTGACCCATCAAACCTCTAGCATGTGATTCCTGCAATAAGAGCAAACGCACAGACGATTCGGGAACACATAGTTTGTTAGCTCTAAACAAGAACCCATCATGTTTGTGATATTTTTCCCATGCTTTACCAATAGCACACAAGCGATATGGTTCAGTAAAATGATGATCAGTGGCATACAAATCACATAGTTGAACATCAAGTTGAGTTAATAGCATATTTTTCCTAGATAGAGCATCGGCAACAACATTATATTTTCCCTTCTTATGCTTAATAATGTATGGAAAAGACTCAATGAACTCAACCACCTAGCAAGACGCCTATGCAAGTTAGATTGAGCTTTCAGATATTTCAAAGCTTCATGATCAGAATGTATGATAAATTCTTTTGGCCACAAATAATGTTGTCAAACCTCAAGAACTCTAATTAAAGCCTACAATTCTTTATCATAGATAGGATAGTTCAACTTAGCACTAGAAAGTTTCTCAGAAAAATATGCAATTGGACAACCCTCTTGCATCAACACACCACCAATTCCAATACCACTAGCATCACATTCAATCTCAAATTGCTTATTGAAATCAGGAAGTGCAAGCAACGGTGCAGAAGTTAACAATCTTTTCAGTTCATCAAATGCATGATCTTGCGTGATGCCCCACTCAAATGCAACACCCTTTTTAGCCAATTCATTCAAAGGTGCATCAATAGTACTAAAATTGGGCACAAAACGTCGATAAAACCGAGCAAGACGATGAAAACTTCTTACTTGACTCACATTCATGGGAGTAGGCCAATTTTGAATTGCTTCAATTTTAGACACATCTACTTCTACTCCATGCTTAGAGACAACATAACCCAGAAATATGACCTTATCTTTGCAAAATGTGCACTTATCAACATTACCATAGAGTTGATTATCACGCAACACTTGCAAAACATGTCGATTATGAATAGTATGATCAGATTCATTGCGGCTGTAGATTAATATATCATCAAAATATACAACCACAAACTTGCCAATAAAATCACGCAAAACATGGTTCATCAGCCTCATGAATGTGCTAGGTGCATTAGTTAAACCAAAAGGCATTACTAACCACTCATATAAACCAAATTTTGTTTTAAAGGTTGTTTTCCATTCATCCCCCTCTTTCATCCTAATTTGATGATAACCACTACGCAAATCAATTTTAGACAAAATAGCAGCACCACTCAATTCATCTAGCATATCCTCGAAACGGGGAATAGGATGACGATATCGAATAGTAATGTTGTTTATCGCTCTACAATCTACACACATGCGCCATGTACCATCTTTCTTAGGAACTAGAATAACAGGAACAACACAAGGACTTAGGCTTATGCGAATATAACCTTTGTCGAGTATCGCTTGTACTTGCTTATGTATCTCTTTTGTCTCTTCGGGGTTCGTCCTATATGGCGCCCTATTGGGTAGCGAAGCTCCGGGAATCAAGTCAATTTGATGCTCAATACCACGCAATGGTGGCAATCCTGCTGGTATCTTCTTCGGAAACACATCGCTGAATTCCTGCAAAACACTAGAAACACTAAGAGAAATAGGGGTCATGTCATTAGAAACCAAAACATCACCCTTGTACATGAGCACAAGAGGTCTAGATGTAGGATCCTCACTAAATTATCTCATATCCTCTTTGGTGGCTAATAGAACTAAGGAATTCACTCTCTCACTTTTCGTTATATCACTCACGGCATTAAAATTCTCTCGCTTATCTATGGATGCATCCTCCAAGTTCACTTAAACTTTCTAACGAGATTCATTGACAATTTGTTGTGGTGACATAGGCTGCAAGTTAATTTTCTTGCCCTTGAAGTCCAAGTGATATGTATTGGCACGGCCATTGTGTTGCACAGAACGGTCATAGAGCCATGGCCGACCCAATAGTAGGTGACACACTGTCATAGGTACCACATAAAAATCAATGGAATCCTTATACGGTCCAATCTCAAAATCAACACGCACCATGTGGTTTACCTTCATCTCACCATTATCGCTCAACCACTGAATATAATATGGATGCGGGTGCGGGAGATACTTCAGTTTCAGCTTGGCATACAACTCCTTGCTTGCTAGATTGCGACAACTCCCGCCATCAATAATGACCTTGCAAGCTTTATCAGGACCAACTAGTGCCTTTGTTTGGAACAAATTGCAGCGTTGAGTAGATGCACTTTGTTGCACATTAAGAGCAGGCTGTCACACAACAATAGTGTGAGCTTCAGACGGAAAAGCATCTACACCATCACTGTCATAATCATCATCTTCTGGAGCATCCGGATCAGCATCATCTCTAGTTTCATACTCATCATTGTCATTAATGAACATCACTTTGCGGTTCGGACAATGTCTTTTGAAGTAACCCTTTCCACCACATGTATGACAATTCATATCACGGTTGCGCGCAGTAGACATGCTAGAACCACTTGTACTTGCAGCAGATTTAGGCTTCTTTATGTTGGATACATTGGAGACCAGCTTTATAGACGAAGTAGGAAACGTTGCGGGACGCGATGATGGCGCCGGCGCCGTAGAGGGTGGCGCCCTAGATGTGAAGCGCCCAGCTCCGGTAGCACGGCCTTTGATTTGCGCCTCTTCAGCTAACTGTGCTTCAGCTTCTCTTGCATGATGTAACCGCTGATTCATATTATTGTAAGTGTGATGACAAACAATGCCCTTGACATTATACTTCAAACTATGTAGGAAACGGTGCATTGTCATCTGAAGTGACTCACGGACACGGCCACGCTGCATAAGCATCTCCATCTCCATGTAATATGCATCAACTGTCATAACACCTTGTCTCAATAGGGTCAACTTATCAAATATAGATCGCAAATAATTAGTGGGAACAAAGCGCTCTTGCATAATTGCCTTCATCTCACGCCATGTAAGAACATGCACTTCTCCATCTTCCTAACGAGCACGTGTAACTCCATCCCACCAACGCAATGCATAGCCATCAAATTCTGAGGAAGCAAGCTTGATCTTCCTATCTTCAGTATAGTCATGTAGGCGCCACAACTTCTCAATTTTCAGCTCCCAAGTGAGATATTCTTCAACATCAGGACCTCCTTCAAATTTAGGTCTTGAGAATTTTGGCTTACCCAATCCATCGTCTTGCGGTTGTGGCTGAACACGGCGAGCTCCAAGTTCAACAAAGCCATGACCACGGTTACCACGTCCAATGCCACGACTAGCAGCATTAGCTCCAGCAGCAGGTTGTTCTTCATAATCACCATGAGCACTATCCCCATCTTCATGTTGTTGTTGTTGTTGTTGTTGTTGTTGTTGGGTCAAGTTCTCAACAGCTAACTGCAACGCCTGAATAGAGCGCTGAATGTCCGTCACTTGTACTTGGATTGTATTGACGGTCTTATTAGTAGTGTCAAGCGTCTTGGTGACTTTATCAATGTCATCATTAAGTTTTTCGCCTTGTTTGCCAAATTCTCGTCGCATCTCATTACGAAGGGCTTCATACTCCCTCCAAGTCATAACATTAACTGCATCCTTCTGTTTCTGGTTAATTGGCATCACTAGAAGACATGGTTAGTAGATTAGTGCACTAAAACAAAAATTTGTGGTGGTACTCTCACAAATCACTCAAAACTGATAAGAAAAAGGTGATATTGCCGCTCCAAAGTGAATTAGTATGCTTACCAACTTGGATTGATGAACTAGTGCACAGATGTAGCGAAGCGGATATCAAGGGTATAAGAACAATCACACGACAAAGCGGGGTATATGTGGGGCTGTAGGTAGGCTACCTATTTGCACCAATAACAAGATCTAGCGCTGATCGTAGAACAACCAATGATACTCACACAAGGCAATAAATGTGGCAATGCAACTATATTGATGAAATGGTTGCAATGCACTCGAGAGACACTAGCAAAGCTCAACGAAACAGGCACAAGATTGCTCAACTACAGGTGCAGAAAAGTACACTAGGCCTTCACTTGATCTTACTAGCACTTCACTTGTTTTCTTTTTGGAATTTTATTTTATCACACGCATCACTTGTAGCTCTTTTTGCTTCTTTTCAATTTTCACTTTTTTTTTAATTTTATGACTCAACTCTTTGGAACACGGCCAACAGAAATTGCAAAGCACCAAAACCCTAACGAGCAGCCTATCGAGCGGTAAAACTAGTCTCTTGGGGAAAAGGTCCTAGTCACGTATATCAAAAGGCTGTGTCTATGGTTGGGAACGAGCAAACTGTACGCTATGTGGACTCGGAGTAACAAAAACTGACTCTAGATGATAGCGGAAACACAAACCCTAACAATACTAGATGGAAGAAAAAGACACACAAAAACAACTACGAAAAGCAACTAAAACTCGAAATTCATGCACTCTATGGCGATGGCAAACCCTAACCCTAACTTGGTTTTTGTTTTTTCTAGATAGGAAACACTGACAACTCAACTGTGGGGTGGATTGTGCATGGCTTACCGAGGAAACGCTGAAATCTGATACCAAGATGATAAGGGGTTGCCGGATCTTCTCAGCAAGCGATGGTAGATGTGATGACACGTGATGAACACAGCGGAGATAACACGATGAGGAGGTGGAGATAACTTGTATGATGCCGACGAATTCTCTCGATCAATCCCTGTCGCCAATGCAACAGCTCTCAACCCTGCAAGATATTCGCAACTCCACACACTTGCACAAGTCGCCGTCGACCATAAAGCGGTAGGTTGCAACCTTCTAATTCCCAATGCAATAGCAGATCACACAAGACTTTCAGTAGCAAAACACCAGATCGATGTGAATTGGTGTATAGATTCAATAGAGTTGCAAAGCAATCAACTATGAACTAGGGTTTATCTTAAACATGGTCTAAACCTAATTTGGGGGCATCCTGGGCACTTATATAGGGGTTCGGGACGACCAGAAGTCGAGAAAATACATTAAAAACCGACCCAGATCGGGATTTGGTCGAGACTGACTTGGACACGGCCGGCCTGGAGGCCGGTCGACCGGGCCAGGGACCGGCTAGTCCGGTTTGACCGGGCTAGGACCGGGCCACCGGGGTGACAAACAGAACACCCCCCCGGTTGGCACCAGCGCAGGAGCCGGTGGGCGCCGGGCTCACCCGGCGTGGGGGCCGGTTAGACCGGGCCTGGGGCCGGTCCGGCCGGCGTGGCGGCCGGTCAGACCGGGCATGGCGCCGGCCTGGACAGGTTCTTCCTCCCTCGCACATGCCTCCCTCTCTTCTCTCGCGCGTCCATGGGATGTCTTCATGTCCAGCTTCATGTCCAGCTCCATGTCCAGCTTCACGTGCAGCTGCTCCTCTTCTCCTCGTGCGATGCTTGCTCCATCTTCGTACCTGATCATACATAAGTAACAAGACTTAGGCAGTATAAAGTTCTCATCAATCAAAGTATCTTTTAGGAACAACTTCACCTGTTGTTTTAGTAGCTTGGCACGAGCTCTTGTCATAGGTCCAATTCTGACTTCATTGGACTTGAGCTTCACAGCAGCATCGTCTTCATCTTGTAATGACGGAGCTAGTAGTGTAGTAGGGATGTCCTCATCACCGAGGCATGGGCGTTGCTCGGCCAGGCCCGCCGGGAGGAGGAAGCCTCGCGGCGGCGCGAGGAGGCCAGGCGCCGGCGCGAGGAGGAGAGGCGCCAGGAGGCCAGACGCCTGGCGAAGCAGGAGAGGCAGCTCCACCTCAGGGATGCGGCGGAGCAGCGGGCGGCTCCGGACCCCCACTCGGCTTGGGAAGAGGCCCAGTGGTCGTCGTGGCCGGATTCCCCGGCGCGGTCGAGCCACAACAGCGCATCGCCACCCCGGGGACGTCGTCGACGCCCACGGCGACGAGGCCCACAGGGACTAGGTGACGCACTGGCGACCACCTCGTCCTCCTCAAACCCTAGGATAGGGTTTTTTTTGTTTAAAGCCCATATAGAGGGCTTTCTTTTGTAGTTTAAATTTGCCCAAAATAGGGTATATGTATAAATTCCCAAAATAGTGCATATGTTTAATGAAATATGGTTTAGGTTTAATTATTTTCGTTTTTTCCTTTTTTTTGTTGTATTTCACTTTTGGGGTGCTGTAACATCCCAAAATCCATATATTTTCAAATTCATGCATTGCATCATTGCACCATGCCAAAGTTTCAGTTTTAAAAGAGTTTTAATTCTTTTAATGCATAAAATATACCAAGTTTTGCTAATAGTTTATTAGTTCAAACACATAAACTATATGCGTCTATGTGCTCGCCCGATTGGAACGGTGTTCCACGGTGTCCAGCAGTATACTAATATTTTTTACGAATTTAATTCAGTAAATCAGAATTCTAAATCAAATTCTACAAAAGAAATAAACTAGAAAAAAAAAAGGAAAAAAAAAGCCGGCCGGCCGGACCAGCCGAACGCGCACGCACGTGCCAGGAACGGCCAGGCCAGCAGTACGTGAGGCAGCCCACGTTCGTATTTTCTTTCTCTTCTACTCTTTTTTTTTTCCTGACCCGTGGGGCCCGCAATCTTCATCTACCTCTGGACGTGAGTCCAGGACGCGTACGTCTTCGATCTGCCGAGGAAAACTCGCTCGATTTCGCCAGAATTTGTTGGCGTCCTTGCCCGAAAATCCTCCTATAAATACCCAACATCTCCTCCATATTTTCCCCTTTGAAACCCTAAAAATTACGCCGCCAGGCCGTCCAAATTCCTCGCCGGAGTTCGTCGTTTCCGCCAGGACCTCGGGGAAGAAGGTTGCCGAAGCAGCCGCCCGACGCCACCGGAGCTCGCCGCCGCGCCTGTGACTTCGGCCGAGCAGCAGCGCCGCACGAGGACGCGGAAGTTGACGTTGATCACGCCCTGCTTCACCTCGACGAGCTGCGTCTCGTCCGCGTTCTTTTTCTTCCCAGCAAAAAAAAAAACACCGGAGATCCACCGCGGAGCAAGTCCGAGCCGCCACCGTGATTTCTGCCAGTGTAAGTCATCGGCAGCACTACTTAAATAGATGTACGCTTTAGACTAAATCGTTCTCTGTTACACCAGTTCATACCCAATCACGGATCGGTGTGATGTGTGTTAGCTCATATTTTATATCTAACTTCAAAATTTCAAATCAAATGATCTATAACTCGGTTTTAGGTGACGTTTGTTACATTAAGTTTGTAATTCAATCCTCTACAATTTTCGTGTAGAAATTTTCTTCATCGGAGAAACTTTTTCTGACAACTTTTCAGACAAAATTATTAAAAAGCCACGAAATGTTTAAACTTGTAAAAATCATAACCATAGTTTCGTAACTCGAAACATTACATACGATATACCGTTGGAATCAGAAAATTAAGAAGAACACAGCAGTGCTGTTACTTTGTATCTTTTGGAAACTTACAGATTTTCAAATTTAAAACTAGTGTTTATACTACTTTTGATATATTTTAACTTTGGCAAATGATTTTAAATTGAGTCCAACGCCAAATGAAAGATAATGAAATTGTCTCTGTAGCAATATGCCTATTTTGGGTTTTCGAAATTATTTTATGCATAAGTTACTGTTTGATTAAACATGCTATTTGAAAACTATTGAATAAATGAATTGTTTTGAAAGTATTTATGAACCAAAATTGTTTCCAGAACATGCATGCATATTTTCATTGTGTAACTTCTCTGTTTGCATTGCTTTGTAATTGATTGTAAATTGTTTGCTTCGTTAGATTGTCCGGAGTGCAACGAGTGCGACTGCGGTGATTATCTGAACAACAACGAAGGCAAGTGTCACACACCGTTCTGTCCTACTATTTTTTTCTATGCACTTTGTAGTTATTTTCAGTAGCTATCCATGTGTAGGATTGTTTTAAATATATATATTGCTATGCTATGAACACCTATTAGAACAACCACATGTTCAACACTTGATTCTTTTGTCGCCACCGTACTGTAGTATGCTTAGCATTGCTATTGTAGATGCGTGGTTGGGATCTCATGATGTGATATGTGGTATTATGAAAGTATGATTTTATGTAATAAAACAACCTAAGATAATATATCATCTGGGTGGAAGTGGTTTGCTGGGTTTATGTTGAGTGGTTACAACGGAGTCATATCTATGGCGGTCGTGTGTATCACACTTGTGGATGGCCACCCAGAAATAAAGAGATTTGACAGGTTTCCTGTTTAGTAGCTTCCGTGTACAGCCGCATGTCATATGGGCTCTGGCTTGACTAAGTAAGTTGTAGGAACCCGACCTGACGTGACTAGCAGATGTACTTGTGTAGGTTGGCATGGGTCCGTCCAGATGGCTTGGGGTCCTACTTCTGAAAACGGTCTCGACTTAGTCTTTTCCCGACCATTTGAGCAAATTGAGCATCATGGTAAAAGGGGATGACTAGGTCATGTGGGTAAAGTGTACAATCCTCTCGAGAGTGTCAAACTAAGTACTTAGCCGTGTCCCCGGTTACTGGACAACTATGAGCAACTAGGCATGTTACTGTTTGGAAGATCTCAGCATTCCAATTTCTTAATAAAACTTGATAGGACAAACAATGGGTTTAGGAGCATGCAAAGCTAGGCTGGCTTGTGTCTACATGGGTCTATGCTAGCATGTCCATAGATGTTTAGGAGCATATGAAGCCGACTGTCTTGCTGCAGCATGGGTTGTGCTAATATGTTTTTAGACGATGTTTCTAAATAAAATGATTTATAAAGGATAGGGAAACTATTGCTTTCTGCAAATTAGCCAAAACTCCACCTGCCAAATGAGCACGTAGTTGTTAGGCGCCATTATATATATCCACCAAATAGTGACATTTGCCAATACAATTCCAAGTGTATTGACCCTGCGTGGCTGCAACGTTTTATGTTGCGAGTTACTCCGAGGACGAGTAAGGTATCGCTTTTAGGTCGCGAGCTTCCACTCAACATGTTCGCCTCGTGGCGTGATGGAGCTCTTTGAATTTATTTGTTTTCCGCTTTGAACTCTATTATTTGAGCTAGCCATGAGCTATGCAAGTTGTAATAAATATATTCTGGATCATACGTTGTAATAAATGACGCATTTGCTATTCTCGTTTATTCATCGAACCGTGTGTGCTAGCGAGTCGATCCAGGGACTAGCACATTATGCACGAGATCCAATCCTTACCGGGTTGAATCGCTTCGGATGGTATCGAGCATTGTGTTGCCTGTAGGTTCGTGACCTTAGAAAATGGAGTAGATTAGGATGACCATAGGAACTGAAAACTTATTTAATTTTCTCTTCTATCTTCTCGCTCTTCATTTCTCATAATTCTATATCTATCATTTTTCTCACTCTTCTCTATTCAAAACAGTAGATGTTCATTACCCACTTTAGTTAACAAGTCAAACATCTGTTGGATTACTTATTCGAAAATATGGACATGATGATGAGGAGGATGGTGATGGAATCAAATGTGGTGCAAACGCTGAAGATGAAGAGGAGGACACCGAGGAGCTGGCCTACATTATTTCCGATGATGAGGAAGACCCTAAGGGAGGATGTGCGACCTGCAATGAGTACCCGCTCGAATCAGCGCAACTGTATGAGAGCCTCGAACTCCTCAAGCTCTTCAAAGTTTAACTAGGATTTGCCCGCCATTAATTTTTCGTTAGGAAATCGATATTCGTGATAGTTAGGATATTGACCATATCGCCTTGTGGTATGGCCAAGAATTTTCTTAGGATCTGTTATTCTTTGATCTTCACATTGTTAGGAATTTTCGTGAGAATCTATAATATTAAATGCGTTTTCATAAAGTATTGAATTGAAGAAGTGCAGTTTTCTGGATGTTGCTGTGTACCACGCGATTTTTCATGCTTTACTGGTAACTCCAAAAATCACGAAAAATTCAGGTTAGGTGCGGAATTCGTTCCTGTACATGCACAAAAATTGGCTAATTTTTCTGACGTATTTAAGTACCTCTGTAAAATACGTTTTCACAGTAGTAAAATTCTGGACAGATTCTGTCTTTGTTATAGGGATGTCTTGTTTGATTGTTGTGTGATATGTTTGGTGTGAATGCTTGCTGCCATGTTTGTGATTAGTATGGGTAGTCTTTTCCCTGTAGTTCTATCTATCTAAAACTCATCTATGCTGACCCAAACAGATGCCGCCTCGACGTGCACGCACCGGCAACAACAACAACAACAACAACAACAACAACAACGACACTGGCAACAACAATAATGATATGCAACAGATGTTGGCAGCACAGACACAGTTGATGCAAGTGATGACTCAGTTCATGGCGAACAACAATCAGAACCAGAACAACAATAATAACAACAATCCACCTCCACATGTGGACATGCTCACAAGGTTTCTGAGGTTGAGGCCTGCCAAGTTCTCTAGTGCACCTGAGCCAATGATAGCTCTTGATTGGCTGCGTTCTGTGAGTAAAGATCTAGTAACTGTGGGATGTACCGATGAGGAGAAGGTGAGATTTGCTGCTCACTTGCTTGAAGGACCCGCAGCCTCTTGGTGGGACAATTTCCAGATAACCCATCCTATTGATGGCATCACCCGGGAGATGTTCCAAGAGGGTTTTCGCACGGCTCATGTTTCATCCGGAGTTATGAGCTTGAAGAGAAGGGAGTTCCGCAACCTGCGACAGTAACTACCGCACGTGTGTCCGACTACATAGAGGATTTCAGCAATTTGGCACGCTATGCGCCGGAAGATGTGGATACCGATGCAAAGAGGAAAGAGAGATTCCCGGATGGCTTGAATGATGAGCTTGCTGTTCAACTGTCGGTGGTTCATGTTCCCGATTTCCGTGACACCGATGGACAAGGCTAGAATCCTTGAGGGAAAGAAGAAGCAAGCTGAGAACCGCAAGAGGAAGCACAACAACTACAACTCAGGGCCGCAACAGAAGACACGTACATTCAATGATGGGAATGGAAATTCTGGACACCATAAACATGGAAGCAACGGACACAGCAACCATGGAGGAAATGGCCGCCACCATAATGGCCACAAGAGTCACAACCATCACAATTCTGGAAGAGGTAATGACCAGAACCGCAACGGTGATTTCACTCAGAGGGATATTAGCAAGGTGGAGTGCTTCAATTGCAAGAAGACTGGGCATTATTCAAGAGACTGTCCTGAGAAGAACAAGAATGACGGGAACAAGCCAAACCCATTCCAGAAGGGGCATGTTAATCATGTCAATGTGGAGGAAGTTTATGATGAACCTGATGCTGTGATCGGTACGTTCTTGCTCAACAATTTTTCAAGCACTCGTACTATTTGATACTCGGTGCATCACATTCATTCATATCAAGGGTATTTGTGGATAGAAATAGAATACCTATCGAAACCATCAACACACCCATCGAATTAGTTCTCCTAGTGGAGAATTGGTAGCAACCTTTGGGTGTCGTCGTTTAATCTTACAAATTGGAGCACATAATTTTCCCACTAGCCTAGTTGTTTTGGAGTCACAAGGCTTAGATGTTATCCTAGGAATGGATTGGATGACTCGAATATGAAGCCGTTATAGAATGTGCTAAGAGATCAATAATGCTTACAACCCCGGAGATGAAACGCATCCGTTTCAAATCAACCTTTGAACTTAGAGGTACCAAGGTTAATTCTCTTAAGGGGGTTAGCATAGAGGATGTTCTTATAGTGAGAGAGTATCCGGATGTGTTCCCGGAGGAATTGCCGGGAATGCCACCCGATAGAGATGTTGAGTTTCTCATTGAATTAATGCCCGGAACTCGGACCTATAGCTAAGAGGCCGTATAAGATGGATGTAGAGGAATTAAAGGAACTTAAGAAACAACTTAGGGAGCAACTGCAAAAGGGTTTTATTCGGCCTAGTTCATCATCCTGGGGAGCGCCTGTTTTATTTGTGGAGAAGAAGGATTCTACTAAGAGACTAGTTATGGATTTCCGCTCTCTCAATGAGGTGACCATTAAGAATAAGTACCCGCTGCCCAATATCAATGACTTGTTTGACCAATTGAAAGGAGCAAAGGTGTTCTCTAAGATCGATCTTCGATCGGGTTATTTCCAATTGAAGATTCGAGAGCAGGATATACCTAAGACTCGCGTTCACTACTAGGTATGGTTTATATGAGTATACGGTTATGCCTTTTGGACTAACAAATGCTCCCAGCATATTTTATGACCATGATGAACAAGGTATTCATGGAGTACTTGGATAAATTCGTAGTGGTATTCATTGATGATATATTGATATACTCTAAAGATGAAGATGAGCATGAGAAGCATTTGCGTTTGATCATGGAGAAACTTAGGGAACACAAGTTGTATGCTAAATTTAGCAAATGCGAGTTTTGGTTGAACAAAGTGGGATTTCTTGGACATATTGTTTCAGCAGAAGGAGTTGCAGTTGATCCAAGTAAGGTAGCAGCCATGAATCGAGTGGAAGTCGCCTAAAAATGCAGGGAAATCCGGAGTTTCCTAGGACTTGCGAGGATATTACCGGAGATTCATAGAAAATTTCTCCAAGATTGCCAAACCGATGACCGAATTATTGAAGAAGGAGAAGAAATTCACTTGGACCGAGGAGTGCGAGACCAGCTTTCAAGAATTGAAGCAACGCCTAGTAAGTGCACCTGTTTTATGTTTGCTCGATATTCGAAGGATTTCCAAGTATATTGTGATGCCTCTCGTCAAGGACTTGGTAGTGTATTGATGCAAGATGGAAGAGTGGTTTCTTATGCCTCGCGCCAACTCAAGCATCATGAAAGGAATTATCCTACCCATGACTTGGAGCTAGCATCAGTCGTGCACGCACTAAAGGTGTGGAGACATTATCTGATGGGGAAGCATTGTGATGTGTACACCGACCATAAAAGTCTAAAGTATATATTCACTCAGAAGGAGCTGAATATGAGACAAAGGAGATGGTTGGAACTCATAAAGGATTATGATATGAATTTGCAATACCACCCGGAAAAGCAAATGTTGTAGCCGATGCACTTAGCCGTAAGGTTTATGTGAACGGTATAACCGCAGGAGAGATACCTTTGGAATTGTGTGAACAATTCAAGGATCTCAGGCTGGAAATAGTGCCACAAGGATATTTAGCATCAATGGAAGTGATGCCAACTCTGTTTGATAGAATCAGAGAAGCCCAGAAAGGAGACATTGAGATGGAGGAAATAAAAGGGAACATGAGCAAGGGTAAAGCGGAAGGTTTCCGTTTGGATGAACAAGGGACACTATGGTTTGGGAAGCGTTTATGTGTGCCCAATGACCATGAGATTAGGAAGCTGATTTTCCAGGAGGCTCATGATTCTCCGTATTCTATTCATCCAGGTAATACTAAGATGTATATGGACTTGCGAGATAGATTTTGGTGGTCCAATATGAAGAGAGAAATTGCAGAGTATATTGCCCTATGTGATGTGTGTAGTAGAGTAAAAGCTGAACATCAGAAACCAGCAGGATTGCTACAACCATTGCCCATACCTGATTGGAAGTGGGACAAGATTGGAATGGATTTCATCACGGGATTACCCAAGACTAGATCCGGGTATGATTCAATTTGGGTTGTTGTTGATCATTTGACCAAAGTAGCTCACTTCATACCCGTGAAGACCACATACACAAGTGCCAAATTAGCCAAAATTTATATGAGCAAGATTGTGTGTTCACATGGAGTTCCGAAGGAAATTGTTTCTGATAGAGGTACTCAATTCACTTCTCACTTTTGGCGCCAATTGCATGAATCATTAGGTACTAGATTGGAGTTTAGTACAGCATTTCACCCACAAACTGATGGGCAGACTGAAAGAGTAAACCAAATATTAGAGGACATGTTGAGAGCTCGTGCTCTAGATTATGGATCTAGTTGGGATGAGAATCTACCATATGCCGAGTTCTCCTATAACAATAGCTATCAATCTAGCATTGAGATGGCTCCATTCGAAGCACTGTATGGCAGGAAGTGTAGAACACCGTTGTTATGGGATGGAGTTGGAGAGCGCAGTTTATTTGGACCCGACTTGATCAAGGAAGCTGAAGAGAAGGTTCGACTTATTCGTGACAGGCTGAAAGTAGCACAATCAAGACAGAAGAGTTATGCGGATTCTAAGCGTAGAGAGGTGACATATGAGATAGGAGATAGAGCGTATCTTAGAGTTTCACCGCTACGTGGAGTTAAGAGGTTTGGTATTAAGGGAAAATTGGCACCGCGATTCATTGGACCCTATAAAATCCTTGCTCGCAAGGGAGAGGTAGCTTATGAGTTAGAGTTGCCCGAGGCATTGGCAGCAGTACATAATGTGTTCCATGTGTCCCAGTTAAAGAAGTGTCACCCGGAGATGGCGGATACGCCGCTAAGGGATACAGTTCCGTTGGATGAGGTTCAGCTAGAAAGTGATCTCACATATGAGGAGAAACCTATCAAGATTCTGGACACAGCGGAGAGGTTAACTCGCACCAAGACAATTAAATTTTGCAAGGTTCAGTGGGATCATCATTCCGAGGAGGAAGCCACTTGGGAACGAGAGGATGATCTTCGAGAAGACCACCCACACTTATTTGCTAGCCACTCCGAATCTCGAGGGCGAGATTCATCTTAAGGGGGTTAGGTTTGTAACATCCCAAAATCCATATATTTTCAAATTCATGCATTGCATCATTGCACCATGCCAAAGTTTCAGTTTTAAAAGAGTTTTAATTCTTTTAATGCATAAAATATACCAAGTTTTGCTAATAGTTTATTAGTTCAAACACATAAACTATATGCGTCTATGTGCTCGCCCGATTGGAACGGTGTTCCACGGTGTCCAGCAGTATACTAATATTTTTTACGAATTTAATTCAGTAAATCAGAAATCTAAATCAAATTCTACAAAAGAAATAAACTAGAAAAAAAAAGGAAAAAAAAAAAGCCGGCCGGCCGGACCAGCCGAACGCGCACGCACGTGCCAGGAACGGCCAGGCCAGCAGTACGTGAGGCAGCCCACGTTCGTATTTTCTTTCTCTTCTACTCTTTTTTTTTTCCTGACCCGTGGGGCCCGCAATCTTCATCTACCTCTGGACGTGAGTCCAGGACGCGTACGTCTTCGATCTGCCGAGGAAAACTCGCTCGATTTCGCCAGAATTTGTTGGCGTCCTTGCCCGAAAATCCTCCTATAAATACCCAACATCTCCTCCATATTTTCCCCTTTGAAACCCTAAAAATTACGCCGCCAGGCCGTCCAAATTCCTCGCCGGAGTTCGTCGTTTCCGCCAGGACCTCGGGGAAGAAGGTTGCCGAAGCAGCCGCCCGACGCCACCGGAGCTCGCCGCCGCGCCTGTGACTTCGGCCGAGCAGCAGCGCCGCACGAGGACGCGGAAGTTGACGTTGATCACGCCCTGCTTCACCTCGACGAGCTGCGTCTCGTCCGCGTTCTTTTTCTTCCCAGCAAAAAAAAAACACCGGAGATCCACCGCGGAGCAAGTCCGAGCCGCCACCGTGATTTCTGCCAGTGTAAGTCATCGGCAGCACTACTTAAATAGATGTACGCTTTAGACTAAATCGTTCTCTGTTACACCAGTTCATACCCAATCACGGATCGGTGCGATGTGTGTTAGCTCATATTTTATATCTAACTTCAAAATTTCAAATCAAATGATCTATAACTCGGTTTTAGGTGACGTTTGTTACATTAAGTTTGTAATTCAATCCTCTACAATTTTTGTGTAGAAATTTTCTTCATCGGAGAAACTTTTTCTGACAACTTTTCAGACAAAATTATTAAAAAGCCACGAAATGTTTAAACTTGTAAAAATCATAACTATAGTTTCGTAACTCGAAACATTACATACGATATACCGTTGGAATCAGAAAATTAAGAAGAACACAGCAGTGCTGTTACTTTGTATCTTTTGGAAACTTACAGATTTTCAAATTTAAAACTAGTGTTTATACTACTTTTGATATATTTTAACTTTGGCAAATGATTTTAAATTGAGTCCAACGCCAAATGAAAGATAATGAAATTGTCTCTGTAGCAATATGCCTATTTTGGGTTTTCGAAATTATTTTATGCATAAGTTACTGTTTGATTAAACATGCTATTTGAAAACTATTGAATAAATGAATTGTTTTGAAAGTATTTATGAACCAAAATTGTTTCCAGAACATGCATGCATATTTTCATTGTGTAACTTCTCTGTTTGCATTGCTTTGTAATTGATTGTAAATTGTTTGCTTCGTTAGATTGTCCGGAGTGCAACGAGTGCGACTGCGGTGATTATCTGAACAACAACGAAGGCAAGTGTCACACACCGTTCTGTCCTACTATTTTTTTTCTATGCACTTTGTAGTTATTTTCAGTAGCTATCCATGTGTAGGATTGTTTTAAATATATATATTGCTATGCTATGAACACCTATTAGAACAACCACATGTTCAACACTTGATTCTTTTGTCGCCACCGTACTGTAGTATGCTTAGCATTGCTATTGTAGATGCGTGGTTGGGATCTCATGATGTGATATGTGGTATTATGAAAGTATGATTTTATGTAATAAAACAACCTAAGATAATATATCATCTGGGTGGAAGTGGTTTGCTGGGTTTATGTTGAGTGGTTACAACGGAGTCATATCTATGGCGGTCGTGTGTATCACACTTGTGGATGGCCACCCAGAAATAAAGAGATTTGACAGGTTTCCTGTTTAGTAGCTTCCGTGTACAGCCGCATGTCATATGGGCTCTGGCTTGACTAAGTAAGTTGTAGGAACCCGACTCGACGTGACTAGCAGATGTAGTTGTGTAGGTTGGCATGGGTCCGTCCAGATGGCTTGGGGTCCTACTTCTGAAAACGGTCTCGACTTAGTCTTTTCCCGACCATTTGAGCAAATTGAGCATCATGGTAAAAGGGGATGACTAGGTCATGTGGGTAAAGTGTACAATCCTCTCGAGAGTGTCAAACTAAGTACTTAGCCGTGTCCCCGGTTACGGACAACTATGAGCAACTAGGCATGTTACTGTTTGGAAGATCTCAGCATTCCAATTTCTTAATAAAACTTGATAGGACAAACAATGGGTTTAGGAGCATGCAAAGCTAGGCTGGCTTGTGTCTACATGGGTCTATGCTAGCATGTCCATAGATGTTTAGGAGCATATGAAGCCGACTCGTCTTGCTGCAGCATGGGTTGTGCTAATATGTTTTTAGACGATGTTTCTAAAGAATAAAATGATTTATAAAGGATAGGGAAACTATTGCTTTCTGCAAATTAGCCAAAACTCCACCTGCCAAATGAGCACGTAGTTGTTAGGCGCCATTATATATATCCACCAAATAGTGACATTTGCCAATACAATTCCAAGTGTATTGACCCTGCGTGGCTGCAACGTTTTATGTTGCAGGTTACTCCGAGGACGAGTAAGGTATCGCTTTTAGGTCGCGAGCTTCCACTCAACATGTTCGCCTGTGGCGTGATGGAGCTCTTTGAATTTATTTGTTTTCCGCTTTGAACTCTATTATTTGAGCTAGCCATGAGCTATGCAAGTTGTAATAAATATATTCTGGATCATACGTTGTAATAAATGACGCATTTGCTATTCTGTTTATTCATCGAACTGTGTGTGCTAGCGAGTCGATCCAGGGACTAGCACATTATGCACAGAGATCCAATCCTTACCGGGTTGAATCG
>NC_061510.1:190235769-190258051 GCF_022539505.1 Lolium rigidum | reverse complement strand
TTGAATCTCTTCACATGTATTTCTCTCTTTTCTATAAAGCCTCAAAGCATTGTTGCTACTGACCAATGCTAAGTTTTCCAAGACCAACTAGAATTACTTGATGCTCCCAAAGTGATACCAATACTAACCAACAAGATTTATCATATGATAGAAATTACAAACTAAAATAAGATGTGCAGAAAGTAAATGATAAAAAACTGCTCACTAATATTCCATAACGGCAGCTCACGCCAAGGGATACATAGATAATCGATTAAAGGAGAGATACTTCCACACTGCAAACTATCCTATATGATAAATTCACTACTCATGATATGACTCTACTGAAAAGTAAATAGGTAAAAGATAATAGTGTGATACCGCGGCACTCCTCCAAGCTTGAAACAAGCCAAGGGGATGCCAATACCAATGATGAATTATTCCTTCGACGGTGGTGGTGCATCCTTCTCATCATCAAACTTCCAAGGTAAAGGCTCCCCATCAACAATAAATGACTTAGTTTCCAATATCCTGAAACTGGCAGCAGAACTTATGCGATTAAACCTGGTCTCATGCTCACAGTTTTAATTTCGCACGTCGTAGACTTGTGCTTGCAACTTGTTTGTCGTCTCGTGGAGTGAGAAAATATCATCCCAAAGATTTGCAACTTCCTTCCTGTGCTCGCCAATGAGTTTTGCATTTATCTTGTGGATGATGTCCACTTCATGTTATGCCATCTTCTTGTACATAAAGACTTCTTGCTCTAGCTTTTCCATCCTAGCCTCCAGACTGCCTTCTCCTTTAGGGCCCCAAACATCTTCTACTTGCACCTTTCCATCCTTGAGCGACAACTCATTAGGATGCATCTTCAGCTCGTTCATGTACGGGTTGTCGACGTTCACAGAGGAGTTGTCCCTGGGTGATCCAGAAGAAGATTTGGTCGCTCTAAATCTGAAAACAAATCCTGGCAGAAACAGATCGAAACAAAAACACGACAAGAACACGATATACGGACCTCGGGGGATCCGGGGGATTATATAGCAAAAAAATTCGTAACAAAAGGAAGAGAACAAGGCGAAATCGGGTCGGAAAGGGGCTCCAGGGCGCCCAGACCAGGCCTAGGCGTGGCCTGGAGCTGGCCCGCGCCTAGGAGTGGTCTGGTGCCCCTGGGCACCTTTTCCTACCCGTTTTTGTCTCGTAATTTTTCATATTTAGTAAAAACGACAAAAATATAACCTGGAAAGTTTAACGCGAACTTTTTCCTACTAAAACTGTTACCTATTCGAAAATGGAATCTGCATATTTCTGGATTTGCTCCTTAATGAATTCTTCCGGAGTCACTACTTGCCCATTCACCACTTGTGTAGTGTTATCCTTCAATGAAGCAATTTTTATGGCACCAGAACGATACACCTCTTCAATAATAAAAGGTCCTTCCCATTTCGAGAGTAATTTTCCTGCAAAAAATCTGAGACGAGACCTATACAATAGAACTTTATCATCAACATGGAACTCTCTCTTAAGAATTCTCTTATCATGCCACTTTTTAACCTTCTCTTTAAAGAGTCTAGCATTTTCATAAGCTTCATTCCTCCATTCATCTAGGGAACTTAAGTCAAGCAACCTTTTCTTACCGACCAGTTTAAAGTCTCTATTAAGTTCTTTCACTGCCAATAAGCTTTGTGTTCTAATTCTAAAGACAAGTGACAAGCTTTTCCATAAAACATTTTGTAAGGAGACATACCCATAGGATTTTTATAACAGTTCTATAAGCCCATAAAGCATCATTTAACTTACTAGCCCAATTCTTCCTAGATTTATTAACAGTCTTTTGCAAGTTAGATTCAATCTCTCCATTTGATAATTCTACTTGCCCACTTGTTTGAGGATGATAGGCTGAAGTAATTCTATGATTAGCATCATATCTAGCAAGGGTCTTTCTAAAACCACCATGAATAAAATGGGAACCTCCATCAGTCATAAGATATCAAGGCACACCAAATCTAGGGAAAATGACATCTTTAAGCATTTTTAATGAGGTCCCACCATCAACACTCTTTGTAGGTATAGTTTCTACCCATTTAATAACATAATCAACAGCAACAAGTATATGAGTATAACCTTCTGAAGGAAGAAAAGGACCCATAAAGTCAAATCCCCAACAGTCAAATGGTTCAATAACAAGCTAGAAAATAACTCATACTCCCTCCGTCCACAAATAAGTGTACCTGCGGGGTTTTCAAGATAAATTATGAGGTGGAGTGAAAAGTACATTGGGAACATGCATCTCTCCTCTTTAATTCTTTCACCTCCAATAAGCTAATTGCATGTAAAAAGCAAGAAGAATATGTGCTCAATATTATTGGGTTTGATTTCCGTGCGATGATAGAGAAGCAATTAAATTGCATTGGGAAGATAGGAGTACACTCTTTTGTGGACAAAGTTTAGAGGCTAGATGTCCACTTATTTGAGGACGGAGGGAGTAGGAATTTCATCGCCTCTAGAAATATTACCAACTCTTTGGCATTCATCACAAGATAAAATAAACTTTCTTGCATCTTCAAAAAGAGTGGGCCAATAAAAACCTGATTGTAGAACCTTTTGTGCAGTTCTATCTCCAGCATGATGTCCTCCATAAGCACTACCATGAAATTTTCTCAATATCTCTTGTTGTTCATATTCCGGAACACATCTTCGTATAATACCATCCACTCTTTTATATAAGTCTGGGACATCCCAAAAATAATGCCTCAAATCATAAAAGAATTTCCTTCTTTGCTGAGTTATAAATGTTGGAGGCAAATACTTGGAAACAATAAAGTTAGCATAATCAGCATACCAAGGACTCTCGCGCGAACCTACTTTTGTTGCAGCCAATTGTTCATTTGGAAAACTATCATTAACAGGAATAGGATCATAAGAAATGTTTTCTAATCTAGACAAATTATCAGCAACATGATTTTCAGCACCTTTCCTATCTACAATATGCAGATCAAACTCTTTTAAAAGCAACACCCATCTAATAAGCCTAGGCTTAGCATCTTTCTTTTCTATAAGGTATCTAATAGAAGCATGATCAGTATGAATAGTGACTTTCAAATCAACAATATAAGGTCTAAATTTATCACAAGAAAAGACTACAACTAGGAATTCTTTTTCAGTTGTAGCATAATTCTTTTGAGCCGCATCAAGAGTCTTACTAGCATAATGAATAACATGAAGCTTCTTATCTACTCACTGCCCAAGAACATCACCTACTGCAAAATCACTAGCATCACACATAATTTCAAAGGGTAAATTCCAATCAGGTGGTTGAACAATAGGAGAAGTGGTTAAAGCCTTCTTTAGAGTTTCAAAAGCTTCCATACAATCATCATCAAAAACAAAAGGTACATCCTTTTGGTATATTAGTAAAGGCTTTGAAATTTTAGAGAAATCCTTAATAAATCTCCTATAGAAACCAACATGACCAAGAATACTATGAAGACCTTTAACATCCCTGGGACAGGGAAATTTCTCAATTGCTTCCACTTTGGCTCTATCGACTTCAATACCTCTTTCATAAATTTTATGTCCAAGAACAATTCCTTCATTTACCATAAAATGGCATTTCTTCTAATTAAGAACAAGATTAGTTTCTTCACATCTCTGCAAAAGTTTATCAAGGTTGTGCAAACAGTTATCAAAAGAAGTCCCATAGACGGAGAAATCATCCATGAATACTTCCACAATTTATTCACAAAAACCCTGAAAGATAGGAGACATGCATCTTTGAAACGTAGCATGAGCATTACACAAACCAAAAGGAATATGTCTATAAGCATAAGTTCCATAAGGACTCTCTGGATCTTGATTTTTAACAACAATTTTAACATTTGATCAGTAAAAGGTAAAGGGTAATGATCTTTCTTAGTAACTTTATTAAATTTTCTAAAATTAATGCACATCCTATAACCAACTACTACTCTTTGAGGAATAAGTTCGTTTTTCTCATTAGGCACAACAGTAATTCCTCCTTTCTTAGGGACACAATGTACATGACTAACCCATCTACTATCAGCAATAGGATAGATAGGATAAATAATAACAACATCAAGGAGTTTCAATACCTCATTTCTTACCACATCCTTCATCTTCAGAATTAAACGGCGTTGATGTTCAACAACTGGCTTTGCATCCGGTTCCATATTAATAGCATGTTGACATATAGTAGGAGAAATCCCCTTAAAATCATCAAGAGTATATCCCATAGCTCCTCGATATTTCTTCAATACTCCCAATAATCTTTCCTCTTCATGTACTAAAAGTTTAGAACTAATAATAATAGGATATATTTTCTTATCATCAATATAAGCATATTTAAGATCACCATGTAAAGGTTTTTAATCGAAAACATGATCCTCCTTGGGTGGTAGTGAGGTACCCAAGTCTTCCATAGGTAAATTGTGCTTAAGCATCTCCGTTTGACAAAGAAAAATCTCATCAATCTCATTTCTTTCCTCCATAAAGATCTCACTTTCGTGGTCCTCCATATATTGCTGCAAAACATCGTTAGGAGCAAGAGCAATAGAAGCAAGTTGCTCTACTCTAAAATCTTCATTAGGCAATTCAGTTTTATAAGGAGCTTTAGGAAACTTAGAAAAATTAAACTCATAAGACTCTCCATCAAATTTAGTAAGAATTTTCTCCTTCTTGCAATCTATAATAGCACCACAAGTATTCAAAAAAGGTCTACCAAAAATTATAGGACAAGTCTTACTAGAAGCTGAAACAAGTACTAGAAAATCAACATGATATTTAATCTTACCACATAAAACTTCCACATCTCTAACAATAATAGTTGGAGAGATGGTCTCTCTATTAGCAAGCTGAATAACCACATCAATTTCTTCAAGTTCACAAGAACTAATTTCATGCATAATTTCCCTGTAAAGCTCATAAGGAATTTCTCCTATAAATGTCCCTAGACTACCCGGCCATCCAGAGCACCTAAAAGGGGCAAAAACATCTGGTTCGTTCGTTCCACTCTGCACAATCCCGCTTTTCACTGCAGCCGTCCGATCGGTGAACTTTTTTCTCACTTACCGAGCTTCATACTGAGTCGATGACGCCTGGGACCAGCTACGTGCGGGGGCCAACGATCAGAGACAGCCACAGACAATCGTTCGGGTCGCCTTCCGTCTCCATCCGCGAGACAGTGAAAACCTAGATCGGGGCATCCCAATCCGCCCCACCAATCCCCGCCCACCCTCCTCACCAATCCTCGTCTTACCTTCTCCCCAATCGCCGGGCGCCGGCCGACTTCTCTCCTCCGCTCCATCCCCACATGATGTTGCAGAGGGCACTACAAGTGGAGGAGGCCAGCGGCGCGCCGCCTCTCCCCCGAGATCGAGCCCGCTCCCGCTCCGACCCGCCTCCCGCTCCTCTCCTCTCTGGCTCCAGCGCAGGGAGAGCGGCGCCCGAGCGACCGCGGGGGATGTCGGTGGCAGGGAGCGTGCTCAGCGGCGGCGGAGTCTGGATGCGCCCGGAGCGACGGCAGCGGCTGGACGCGGTGGCCGGTGATGGCGGCGTCCGGATGCGGCGGCGGCTGGATGCGCCCGAGCGACCGCAGCGGTTGGAGGCGGGGCGGCGGCGACAGGCAGTTGGACAAGGCCCCATCACCGAAGGCAGCAGCCCACCGACGGCACCCTCCCTGTGTCTCTTCTCTGGTCGCCCTCTGCTAAAGCCCTTGGCGGGGACCAAGGCTGCTAACCCAACACAGCGCGCTCGCGTCGGCCCAGATTTCTTGGCCACCTTGTGCCGATGGTACGTGCCCTCTTCTTTTCCTTTCATGACATCGATTTCCCTGGCCGTGATTTGGATATGACGTGAAGGGGAAGAAAAATATTCACTTGCAGAGTGCTTTTACTAATTTAGTGTGAAATTGCAATCCAGCTTTCCTTTTCTTTTTGTCTAATGTTAGATGTGGGCTTTTGTTGTTGGAAGTTTCATTAGGCTATATGCACATGCAGAAAGTGGATTATATGCACTTGCAGAAAGTGACTAGGGAAAGTGAATCCAACTTTTTAATATTTGAGAGCCTCACACCTGCAGATTTATGCACTTGCCTTGAAATGCAACGGTCAAATTTTGGTCCACCTATCACTAAAGGTTTACTTCGACAAAATCTGAAGCTTTGGATGATCTACTTTGTGTACGTTTGTGTTCTTCAGTGTTTTTTATATTTCAGAGTGACAACCATTGACGAACCATATTATTTCTAGGAGTAAAAGAGCAGTGTCGACATAAGGTTACTGCGGATAGGACTGCGGAAGCTGGCCTGCACTGGATATCCACATTTTGTTGGCGGTTGCTAGCGGGGAAGAGGGGTGTCATTTGGAGGATGAGGATAAGGAAGGCGGCTATCGCTGGAAAAACATGTGGTATGATATTTGAATGTACATCAGTATAATTATTAAACTTCTATCAAGTGCTTACTACTTTATTTTCTGCAGGGGCTTTCATGGAAACTACGGAGAATTTGGGATTTGTCTACATTGCTTCGAGACATTATGCACATGTATGTAGTCCATCTGTCTTATTTGTTAACCCTTGATAATGCAATAATTAATTACAGTTGATAAAAATTCCTGCGGGGAAATTAACTAACTATGTTAATTTTTTATTCAGAATATCAAGTGCATAATTAATGGAAACGGAAGACATTGAAAGATCTTGTTTTAGCTGCAGAGGGTAGAGTATCTGTAATTATAGACAGTGAATGTGATTTGGAAAATATTACTACTGATGCTGAGTTGCAGGAAAGAAAGTGCTTGTTTTGCTCACAAAATATTACCACAGGTACAATTATCGCTCCTCCGAAAGTAGATTATTTATTTCATTATGGATTCCTTTTCCCCATTATGTTTACTTGGCTACCATTTATTGATCTCTGCCCTCCTCCCTCATGCTACATTGTGGCTTCAGTGTTGTCAGTATGGTGGAGCCTTGCATGGTGAGGGAGTAGACAATGGTGAAGATCAGAGGGCATGAGCTCACGGTGGTCGCCCAGATTTCAACAGCTTCGACAGATAGAGAAGGTAATCAATTCATGTATTCTCTGCTTTCATATATTATATGGTGCTTGTCAAGCATATACCCAATCTCTGAGTAAAAAGGAATTTTAAATGACCAAAATGTAAAGAACCCATACCACATATCATCTCCCTGCAAATCTGAGTTGCACTTATCATTTCGCAGATCTCACAAATTTGAAGGAACTGCAGTTGTCTTCATGTAGAATTCGCTCAAAACTTCTCCATGTAGTTGAATTAAAGATTTTTTCCAGTGATCTTTGTTACACCAATGCCATCTTAACTAACATTTAACTTCATACAATTGGACTTTACATATTTTTTGAGTAATCTTTACTACAGAGACAATATTTCTGGTACATTCAGTCATATATTTATTTTATTCATCTCGTGAAATCCTCAATAAATGTTTATATTGGTGATACAATGATGTGTGAAAAAGTTGGTTACATAACAAGTTGCTTGAGACGACAGGAGGGAAAGCAGGTGTGGCAGGCACAGGAGGGAAGCCTCAACCACAGCCATAGTAAAAAAAGTACAGCTGAATTATCATGTAGATCTAAATAGTAATGAATTAAGGGCAGACTGTTTTTGTACTTTATTCCACAGAAATTGCAGTCAGTTATCTTGATAACATATCTCGATTCTTATGTCCTAACTGTTATTTCTTTAGGAATTTGAGAAGATCTCTGTAGATTGGTGGTGAAATCCAAGATGCTCGGTTTCTTCTTGGACATGGACAAGCTCCGCTAAGGTATAGTAGATCTCACAGAGAATCCTTCACAATCAGGACCTTGTTAAAAAGGTATTTTCTAAGAAAAACAAGGATCCATTTTCATGGTTGATTTCAGGGAAGTGCAATACGCTGGCATGACAAGTTTTATAATTACCTTGGATGTTCAGTTTTTTATGGAAGCACATAAAAAGGTGTGATCTTGAAAAGGACACAATCTCACTGTCTTATTTCTATGCATTTTTCTTGAAAACACACTTCCCTTCGTTTCTTTTTTGCTGATCTATCTAATTACTAGCCCCATTCATACTATAAAGAAACATTCGCTTAAGGAGGAGGTAATTTAAATTCTAACTAACACCGAATGTTGTATTCGACCAGGAGCTAATAGCCTGAAAACCCCACCACTTTGGAAGGTCATATTTTTCGGGTGTGTATTGCTATTTGCAGGCCTCTTTTACCTAACATGCTGGGATGTTTCCATTTAAGTGGTGCTAGAAGAAAATGGTACAGAAAATAGCCTTATAATATGTTTCTGGGGTACAGAAAATAGCCTTATGAATTAAGGCCTCTTTTACCTAACATGCTGGATTTATGATAAATAGCCTTATATGTTTGTGGGATACTACATCGAAATCACATGTCTAATAGTCTTTCAAATGTCTATAATATGTTTTTGGGTGTATCTGCTAACATGATTGACATATGAAGCAAGTGGGCAATAGTTTTTCCTGTTGTGTTAGCCTATGAACAACAGCTTACTTAATTTCTTATTTGCGCATACTGATAAATTAGTGTTATTTGGATAGCTACTACTATCTAGAGGTTTGCATAGGCCACAATCTGGAAGTTGCAGTTCGCCAGATTGATTTAACCAGCACTTCTCCTATATTGCCACACTAAAGCTTAATCAAATAGCCAATATAGAACTTATGCTATATTGTCTAAACTAAAACTTAATCAAATAGCTGTAGGTAATTAGAGCAGCGACCACTACTGCTAAATTTTAGTTACACTGACAGTCCATCTGCGAATGGGCCAAACTTTCCTTCAATGGCAGATTTCTGTAATAGCATTTATTATAGGTGTCAGCCTTAGTGATTCTGGTTTCCGGCCCATGGCTTGGATGGTTGGTCGAGGTATCTGTAGATGTTGATGTGTTGTTTAAAGACGCGGTTGTCTGCAAGGTCACCAATAGCCCGAGAGGATGGTGAGGATCTTACAAGTAATTGTTATCGGTTATTCCTTGGATCTATCGGGTGCTTACTTTTGATGTGTTGGTTTTATTAGAACGAAATAACCTGCAGTTTTGTAGTTATAAAGTCCACGCACCTGGTTAGATGCAGGCTCATCCATGGTGGCACCACCTCCAGCATCAGACAAGGTGTCACCAGCTGTCGTGTTCAACACCCACATGTTGGCCCTTCGCTCAGGTACGGTGCTTGACAAAATTTTGCACCTACATTCTTCTTTAGACATGAGTCATGTCGTGGCAGCTGGAGCTTCCATGAAAATGGGCCTCACCATTAGTGGTTGTGCTACGGTGCCTTCCACAAGAAGAGCAAAATGTTTATAGTTTCACTTTCACGTCTGTCAAGTTTGAAGTTGTTGGTGCACTTGCCTACGGCCTCCTCTTTCTACACATGTAATGAGAATCTCAAGAAATTTCTCACGCAAGTGGGGTTCAGTGGTTTGAGCAATATACAGTGCATAAGGTTATTTTTCATCCATGTTATCAAATTTTTCTGGAGCTTTTTATCTGCATCTCACTTGAATATAGGAAATAGGGTCCCTAGCAGAACATAGATCAATGTCATTATTTATTTAAGCTAGGAGGCTAATGTCTCTCTGTAACCACCCATGTATTTCTACATGCTTTCTGCCTCTTTATTTTGGTTCACCATATTCCTTTCGCTATATTTGATGCATGTCTGAGTTCCTGCTTTTTTCAGTGCAATGAGAACTCTGTGTATATGCATTTATTTATTTACTCTGAGGCTAATTTAAATTTGACTGATGATGTAGTGTTACAGGCTTGCTAATATGCAATTTCTGCTATATCAACATTTAGTTATCATCGGTCAATATGGGCCACTATGGTAATCGGCATGTTAAGGAAACATGTAGGCTCTCTCTTTTTTCGTTGAGTTGGGCATGTCTTTTGAAGTGCTAAAATATCAGACATGTTTTCAAAGGAACTGTATAGAAGTGTATATTGTCATGGTGTAGTGAAGAATGATTGCATTTTACTTTTTTGTTTCATTAAGTTATGGATTCATGGAATTAAAAACTGTGAGAGTTTCGTACATCCTGGGAAAATTTTCATTTAATTTTGATCTCATGTGAAACTACTGATAACAATTAGATTCAGCTTGATCTCTTGAATCCTGCCAGTACGCCATATAAAGGGTTGTGCCATGGACAACATATTCACTAGAGCACATGCATTTACACATGGATTTATGCATCAACCTTTCTTTGACATGTAGTTTTGATGTTTCTTAATATGACACCAATTTGTAACGAAACTGCAGAATTGATGACGTATCAACGACATCAATATTAAGATACTTTAATATTGACAGTTCAGAAAGCATATCCCTCACCAAACTAAAGAGAAAAGAACCTGAGGGAAACACCAACATCTCGAAAGCTGCCGAAGACCACGGGTTTTGGGAACCACAAGTCAAACAAGCGGAGGAAGCTCCACTATAACCTTCTCAGACAAGGGAAATCGAAATGGGCTGAAGTTAGGCTAGACCTAGCTCTATACTTCATTATGTACTATTTATCTGATCTGATCTCCTGTAGTTCTATATCTGTTGTTTAACTTAGTGAGATGCCTATTTCTGCATTTCATATCTTGCTCGGGGAGGTTTTTCTTTTTGCACTTCTTTTCTTCTTTTTGGTGGTGCTTTTTCTACATTATTATTACTTTGCTAGAAATTGTAAGATTATGAAACTACCGTGAGCATTACACATTTGTTAATCTGTTTTGATATGCCCTGTATTATCGGCGGTGCAATTGTGTTCTGTCTGAATTTTCGACTGAATCTCGAGATCTTTGTGAGAACGAAAACACCAGTCTCAAAAACTGCCGAAGACCACTTGTTGTTGGTGGCCGTGTTCACGGTGTCGGAGTAGCTCATATGCGTGCTCTGTATGTGATCAGCTATGTGTCTATACGGCTATGTTCTTCCATCTGTTTTGTGCCATCTTTTTTCTTTTCTGTTTCCGTATGAGGGATCTATCAGAATGGTTACAGTATTATCTCGCTTTTTTCCCACGTTTTTTTACATGTGCATACCTACAGAAACATGGAGCTTATGTGTTGTCTGACCACGAACTCACTTGATTTACCCACCAGCCGATTTGCTATATCTTACTTACCTTTCAGCTTCAATACCATTGTTGTATTCTTACACTTTCATAGATTAAGATTTCATGCAGAGGATGGCTACTAGCATCATGATTGATAGAGGTCTTAAACTATTGTACAATTAACATAAATTCAGCTGAGGATGGCTACTAGCATCATGAATGCCAAGTGCGTCTAAGGGGTCGGAAGAGGAAAAGGAAGGCGTACAAGGGGTAGAAGGAGTCGTCGCATGGGAGCAAAGTGAGTATCCAAAGGAAGGTGGAGGGACCGTCGAGGACATTTTCTCCAACTCACGCCATCTGATACTGCTATAGCTCGCCCGGATCGGCACCCAACCCAAATGCCCTCCCTTCACCGCTACGATGATGGTGGTGGCAAGGAGAGCTAAGCTCCACTCCAAGCCTCCGGCATCAAAATAAGCCAAAACTTATGGTTTAGATCATACGAGGGGGCAGAAGGAGCTGTGGCATGGGAGCAAAGGGAGTAGCCAAAGGACGGTGGACGGGCCATCGAGGACATTTTCTCCAACTCACCCCGTCGGATGATGTTATAGCTCGCCTGGATGGCCACCCAACCTGAATGTCCTCCCTTTACCACTACGTTGAAGACATCGGCAAGAAGAGTAGAGCTCCGCTCCGAGCCTCTGATATTAAAGTAAGCCAAAACTTATGGTTCAAATTCTTATTTAATTCTGCCATTTGCGCGATAGCGCAACGGGTCATCTAGTAGCACTAGAACTTGCAACAATATCACATAAACCATAATAGCAATGATCACCTATTCTGACAGAAAGCACATGAACACTAGTTTTCTTGGATTTACTAGGATGTGAAACAATATTAGAAGCATCTTCACAAAAGATAATATGTCCATCTTCTACATTTTTCGTAACAAGATCCTTTACTATCGCTACCGCAGGTTCAATAGTTATTTGTTCATCAGGTTCTATAGCTTTCTTGTTTACTTTTATTAACCACAGTAGTTATAATAGAATGTTCCTTTAACTTGGTAGGGAAAGGTACTTTCTCAATATAAGGTTCAGGCAAAACACGACCAGTAGTACAAACTTAAATATTTCTAGCAGGTACACAATTAACAATATCTTTTTAAGGTGCATGGTACTTGTTCCACTCCTTTTTGGGAACATCTTTATAAGAGGCAAAAGCCTTAAAACAATTTGCAAGAATTTGAGAATCAAGACCATAAACAGCACTAGTATTACGAAAGTCATCAGTTTGCATAAAAGATTCAATGCATTCATAATCATAATTAATACCTGACTTTCTTCCTTTATCATTCTCCCATCCTTCAATATTTTCCTGAATGCAGTCGAGGAGATCCCATTTAGCTTCTTCTTTCATACGTGTAAATGATCAGGAACAAGAAACATCCAATAAATCATTATCATGAAGAGAAAGCCTTGCATAGAAGTTATCAATAACAATATTACTGGGGAGCTCATGAATGGGGCATAGAAGTTATCAATAACAATATTACTGGGGAGCTCATGAAAGCCTTGAGCATTAGTGACTTCAATCTCACCCATGCTTGGGCAATACTCTCTCCATCTTGAGGCCAGAAATTGTATATTTGATTCCGATATTTATGAATCTCACTTGGAGGATAATATTTAGAATAAAAGAGAGGCACAATTTCCTCCCATCCAATAGATCGGCCATTCTTCAGCATGTTATACCATTCTGCAGCTCTTCCCTTAAGTGATAAACAGAATAATTTCCTCTTAACTTGGTCCATTGAGATACATGCACACTTGAACAACTTGAATAATTCATTTATAAAGAGTAAATGATCACCCGGATGGAAAATTCCATCTCCAAAATAGCAGTTATTCATAACACGTTCAAAAAAAATCATAGGTATTTTAAAAGGATCCAATTGAGCATGCGGCGATTGATCTACTACCGTAGCAGTCGTAGTAGTAATCCCAAATAGAGAGTGAAATGGAGACGTCTCCATAATGAAATAAAGCAGTAGCAGACAAAAATAAAAACAACACTTACAGTAAAAGTTTCCTTTACCAATTTCACTCTTCAATAGCGCTTCACTCCCCGGCAACGGTGCCAGAAAATAGTCTTGATGACCCACAATTATAGGGGGTGTATCGTAATACTTTTGATAAATAAGAGTGTCGAACCTAACGAGGAGCAGAAGGTGTTGACGAGCTGTTTTGATCGAGGATTCACTGTAAACACTAGCAAACAGGTTTGCAGGGGTATTTGGTATTGCAGATAAATAAAGTGCGAGTAAATAAAATACAGTAATAATAATTGCAGCGAGTGACCCAATCCTTTTTAGAGCAAAGGACACGCCTGTTGTTGTACTTATGATGACCAAACGTTTCTGAGGACACACGGGAATTTCGTCATGTGCTTTTGCTTCACATAGCTAAATAATCTTCAATGGTTTGGTAAGTGTTGTGTGGGTGAACCTATGCTAATGCAGTACCCAATACTTGGACTAATACATACTTGTGATTATACCCCTTGCAAGCATCCGCAACTACAAGAAAGTAATTAAGATAAATCTAACCACAGCCTTAACTTTGAGATCCTACACTCCCTCGTGCACTGGTTTCCCAACGGGGGTTTGGGTTTCTGTCGCTCCCGCAACCCCACAATTAGTAGCCAAATACACGATGCATTCCCCTAGGCCCATAAATGTGAAGTATCATGTAGTCTACGTTCACATGACATCACTAGAAGAATATCACCACAACTCAAATATCAAATCGTTGCATACTACTTAACATAGTTCCACTACTAACAGCATGACTTCTCCCATGTCCTCAAGAACTAAATGAACTACTCACGAGACATCATATGGATCATAATCAGAGGTGATATAATGATGAATAACAATCTGGACAAAAACCTTAATTCAATGGTTCCACTCAATAGCATCAACTACAAGGAGTATCAACACCAGGAAATTTTCCCCTGTGAACTAGACAAGTGTGAAACCCAATATGTTACAGCGGGGCGGCGTGGAGATAGCGGTGATGAAGGTACTAGTGGTGGATATGATGGTGATGATGATCCCGATGAAGTCCAGCTCGATGGCGGCGACGATGGCGACGATTTCCCCCCTACGGGAAGGAATTTCCCCTGTAGAATTCTGCCTGCCGGAGAACTTTTCTCTCTATGGTTCTCCGCCCCGTAGCGGCGGAAGAATATTTCTCTGGTCGCTCCCCCGATGTTAGGGTTCTCGGGGGGATGAAATACGCGAGGGGGCGATGTCAGAGGTGGGCCAGGGCACCCAGACCAGGCCTAGGCGTGGCCAGGGGTGGCCCGCGCATAGGAGTGGTCTGGGCCCCTCCTGGCCCATCTCTGCCTCCCGTTCTGGCTGCATCCGTCATCTGGAAAAATAGGAGTTTCTGTATATTTTCTGGGAATTGTTGTTTTTCAGGAATATAGTGTCTTGACGGTCCTTTTTCCAGCAGAATCCTGGCTCCGGCGGTTAATTCTCCAATAATCGTCAAACATGCAAAAAATAGATGGAATGACATAAGTATCACCTCTAAACATGAAATATATCAATGAATAACATTAAATTATGATATAAAATAGTGATTCAAATTGGACGTATCATGCCTCAGTTGAGCCTTTTTATGGGTGCGCAAAGGGGAGTCCACATCGACCATACCACGGTGTTATTACGACGATGAACGACAGAGACGTGGGGGTAATCCCTGGTGGTTTACACCAGGGGCTACAACAAGTCGACTCCCACATGTTGCTGCATCTGGCTAGTCGGCCGTGTCCGTAAGAAGGAGCCACATAAACGACCTGCAGGAGTAGTACACTCCTACTCTTTGGCTAGCTACCGTGCAATAGTCCGGATTTTTGGCTAGCTGATTGATCAGGAGCCGGTGCGAGACATAGTACAAAGAAGGGAGGGTAACTCGGAATTGACTTGGGAAATCAAAGTAGACATGCATGTACTCCTGGTAGGGTTAGTCTATCCTATTCCTAGCACGTCCAAGGCCAACACGTACGAGGCTAATCCGGTTACGACTGGGTTGCTGTTTTTTTCTTGTCGTGCATATGTGAAACCAACTCGCTAGTTTTATGGTCGCATCCCCGTGTCTCGACTTTTTTGATGTAGGAAAGTGAGTCCCATTTTTTGCCCGTGTGTTTCTATGGCCTAGCAAATCTAAAGCGAGTACGCGAATAATTTTTTAATAACTAATGACTACCCTTTTATACTTTTTATAAGCAAGTAACATAGAACAAATTCTGGATGAGACTATCATCCTAGTTCATTGTATTGAACTCGTCAACCCTACTTGATTTTTCATAATGTTAAATGATGATAATTAGATCTAATATGAGGATAATGCATTACAAAGTCAGATATGAATTCCCTGACTTCTTGTGCTCCAGACGCAGCTCGGAGTAGATGTCTATTCACTTCAATGAAAGCAACAAGATTGCATCTAGGTAACATTGATCTGATCAACATTACAGGTACTGCAGGCTAGAGGAGAAACATTCAGGTATACCTAGTGCTACGACACAAAACTAACAAAACTATCATTGTAGCTCTAGCAGTAATCCTCGTTTCCTTCTTGTTGGTGTTGCCACGCCTGGGAAAGGAGCAAACTCCGTGGGCATCCCTTCCTTGCTATGCTTCCCTCCAAGCCGCTATGGCTGGCCCTGTGGGTGTCCCGCGAGGACCAACATGATCAGGCGCTCGTGACTCAGCGCTGTGATGGTGCTCCGGTGATGGCGTCAGACAATTTTGTTGGTAGTTGTTGTGGAAGCGGTTGGGAAACCCCAAGAGGAAGGTGTGATGAGCACAACAGCAAGTTTTCCCTCAGTATGAAACCAAGGTTTAATCGACCAGTAGGAGAAAGGTGTGACTTCTGAAGGTGTTGCTGGCTGACTAGTTGCAGGGCGCACTACCGGCGTCAACAACAACGTGGAACCTGCACACAACACAACCAAAGTACTTTGCCCCAACTTGAAGTGAGGTTGTCAATCTCACCGGTTTGCTGAACACAAAGGATTAGACGTATCGAGTGGAAAGAGATGTTTGCATAAACTAAACATAACAGGATTGCAGTAGAATTTATCAGTAAATGAAATAGGACTGGGGTCCACAGTTCACTAGAGGTGTCTCTCCATAAAGATAAATAGCATGTTGGGTGAACAAATTATAGCTGGGCAATTGACAGAATATCAACCAATGCATGACAAGATGATTACTATGAGATTTGATAAGAGCATTACAACATAATACATAGATCGTAATCCAACTGTGTCTATGACTAATAATCCACCTTCAGGTTATCGTCTGAACCTCTTTCGGTATTAAATTGCAAGCAACAGACTATCGCATTAAGCAATGTGTGTAAAGTAAACAATATAATTACCCTAGGATAAAACATTGTTGTTTTCTCCCTAGTAGCAACAGCACATCTACAAATCTTAGAAGTTAAATATCACTCTTCCAGAAAACTAGAGGCATGAACCTACTATCGAGCATAAATACCCCCTCTTGGAGTCACAAGTGTCCACTTGGCCAGAGTTTCTACTAGCAACAGAGAGCATGCAAGATCACAAATAACATCTGACATGAATATATAATCAATCTCAACATAGTATACAATATTCATCGGATCCCAGCAAACGCAACATATAGAATTACATAAAGATGATCTTGATCATGTAGGGCAGCTCACAAGATCTATACATGAAGCACAAAGTGGAGAAGACAACCATCTAGTTACTGCTATGGACCCATAGTCCAGGGATGAACTACTCACGCATCACTTCGGAGGTGGACATGGCGATGTAGATGCCTCCGGCGATGATTTCCCCCTCCGGCTGGGTGCCAGGAAGAGCTTCAGAACCCCCCGAGATGGGTTCTGTGATGGCGGCCGTGACGGAACTTTTCGTTGATGGAGGCTCAGGTATCCGGGGTTTTCCTGATAAGATATATAAATAGGCGGAGGAATTAGGTTGATGAGGACATCCCTACCACACTACTACCTCCGTCATTACAAGATGAAGACAATGCTGCTGTGAAGCTCAAGTCCAATGAAGTCGGGATTGGACCAATGACACGAGCTCGTGCGAAGCTACTTAAGCAACAGGTGAACTTGTTCCTATGTGATACTTTGATCGATGAGAAATTTATACTTCCTAAGTCGTATTACTTATGTATGATCAGGTATGAAGAGGAAACAAGCATCACACGAGGAGGAGAGCAGCAGCTGGACAAGAAGATGGCCGTGAAGCTGGACATGGAGTTGGACATGAAGACATCCCATGGACGCGCGAGGGAGGAGCGGGAGGCATGTGCGAGAGGAGGAGATGCAGTCCAGGCCGGCGCCAGGTCCGGTCAGACCGGCCGTGCCGCCGGACCACCCGGTCCCAGCCCCGGTCCAACCGGCTGCCGCACCGGATCTGTCCGGTCCAAACCGGACGAGACGCTTGTGCCAGCCGGGCACTATCCAGTATGCCCGACACCATCGCCCGATCACCACCCGGCGCCAGGCCCGGTTTGAACCGGACTGGCCCGGTCCCAGGCCCGGTCGACCGGCCCCCAGGTCGGCCGAGTCCGAGTCTATCTCGACCAGATCTATTCTGGGTCGGTTATTTTTGTATCTTTTCGACCTGAGGTCGTCCTGAATCCCTATATAAGTGCCCAGGACGCCCCCAAGTTAGGTTTAGAGCACGTTTAAGATAAACCCTAGTTCATAATTGTTTGCTACGCAAAACTATTGATACACCACTCTCCAATTCGTTTCGATCTAGAGTTTTATGCTACTGAAAGTTTGTGTGATCTGTTGTTCCATTGGGATTAGAAGATTGCAATCTACCGCTTCGGGGTCGGCGGATACGTGCGCAAGTGTGTGGAGTAGCGAATATCTTGCAGGGTTGAGAGCTATTGCATTGGCGACAGGAATCAATCGAGAGACTTCGTCGGCGTCATACAATTTATCTACATCATATCATCGATTGCATCCGCTGCATACATCGCGTGTTCATCACCACCCGTCGCTTACTGAGAAGATCGGGCAACCCCTTATCATCTTGGTATCACATTTCAGTGTTTCCTCGGTAAGCCATCCACAATCCACCCCATAGTTGAGTTGTGAGTGTTTTCCTATCCTGAAAAAGCCAAAAATATTAGGGTTAGGGTTTACCATAGCCTTAGATTGCACTAATTTCGAGTTTTAGTTGCTTTTCGTAGTTGTTTTTGCGTATCTTTTTCTTTCATCTAGTATTGTTAGGGTTTGTGTTTTCGCTATCATCTAGTTTTCAGTTTTGTTTCTCCGAGTCCACATAGCATACAGTGTGTTTGTTCCCAACCATAGACACAGCCTTTCGATATACGTGACTAGGAACTTTCCCAAAAGAGACTAGTTTTACCGCTCGACAGGCTGCTCGTTAGGTTTTCGGTGCTTTGCAATTTCTGTTGGCCGTGTTACAAGGAGAATAGTCGTAAAATAATTTTTTTTTACTGTAGCTACAGTAACCGTGCGAAATAGAGAAAGAGAAAAGGTGATTCAAAAAAAAAAGAGAAAAAGAGTGAAACAAAGTGAAGTGCTAGTAAGATCAAGTGAAGGCCTAGTTTACTTTTCTGCACTTGTAGTTGAGCAATCTTGTGCCTGTTCCGTTGAGCTTTGCTAGTGTCTCTCGAGTGCATTGCAACCTATTTCGCCATATAGTTGCATTGCCACATTTATCGCCTTGTGTGAGTATCATTCGTTGTCTATGGTCAACGCTATAGCTTGTTATTGGTGCAAATAGGTAGCCTACGTACAGCCCCACATATATCCTGCTTTGTCGTGTGATTGTTCTTATACCCTTGATATTCGCTTCTCTACATCCGTGAACTAGTCCGTCAATCCAAGTTGGTAAGCAATACTGATTCACTTTGGAGCGGTAAGATTTACCTTTCTTATCAGTTTTGAGTGAGTTGTGAGAGTACCACCAACGATTTTTGTTTAGTGCACTAACCTACTAATCATGTCTCCTTCGAGGATGTTGATGTGATGCGAGAAAAAGGATCCGGACTCACCGATTACTTGGAGAGAATATGAGGTACTTCGTGATCATCTACAACGTGAAATCCGTGGTGTTACTCGAAGCATTGGACACGGATATTCAGAGTGTCCACTTGAAGGTCGATGAAGCTACTACGGCTGTTACCACCGTTCAAACATCAATGACGACTCTTCAAGCATCTATACAAAATTTGACTCAAGCCGTTGGTGAGATACGTACAATCGTACAACCACAACAACCACCACTTGATGAAGACGACAGTGTGCAAGGTGACAATGCGGAAGCTGCAAATGCTCAAGGACGTGGTATGGGTCGTGGGTTGGGATGTGGCGTTGGTGATCCTCTCCGTGGTCGTGGTTTTGTCTCCGTCGGAGCCCAACATATTCTTCCACAACAACAGGATGATGGTTTGGGTAAACCCAAGTTCTCAATTCCCAGATTTGAAGGAGGTATTGATGTTGAAGAATATCTTACATGGGAGCTGAAAATTGAGCGCTTATGGCGTTTACATGACTATACTGAAGATAGGAAGATCAAGCTTGCTTCCTCTGAATTTGATGTCTATGCATTGCGTTGGTGGGATGGACTTGTTCGTGCTCGAGAAGATGATGGTGAGCTGCCTATTATCACATGGCGTGCTATGAAGGCGGCAATGAGAGCTCGTTTTGTTCCTACCAATTATTTGTGATCAGTTTTTGATAAGTTGACCCAATTGAAGCAAGGTGTGATGACGGTTGACGCTTACTACATGGAGACGGAGATGCTTATGCAGTGTGCCTGTGTCCGTGAGTCTCTAGAGATGACACTACAGCGATTCCTGAATGGTCTCAGGTTCAACATCAAAGGCATCATGCGTCATCACAATTACACTACAATGAATGAGCTACTACATCATGAAAGAGAAGCCGAGTCACAGTTGGCTGAACATGCGCAATTGAAGGGTCGTGCTACGGGAGCTGGGCGCTACACGCCTAGGACGTCACCCTCCACGGCGCCATCTTCGCGCCCTGCGGATGTTTCTACTTCATCTAGCAAGCCGGTCTCCAATGTGTCCAACACAAAGAAGCCTGTTCCTGCAGCAAGTGGAACTAGTTCTAACATGTCAACGACGCGCAACCGCAATATGGCTTGTCATACATGTGGTGGCAAGGGTCACTTCAAGAGAGATTGTCCTAACCGCAAAGTTATGATTATTAATGAGGACAGTGAGTATGAAACTGGAGACGATGTTGATCCGGATGCTCCAGAAGATGATGATTATGACAGTGATGATTTTGATGCTTATCCTTCTGAAGTTCAAACTATTGTTGTGGCACAGCGTGTTCTCAATGTGCAGTCAAGTGCATCTACGCAGCGCAGTAATTTGTTCCAAACAAAGGCACTAGTTGGTCCTGATAAAGCTTGCAAGGTCATTATTGATGGTGGGAGTTGTCGCAATTTAGCAAGCAAAGAGTTATGTGCCAAGCTGAAACTGAAGTATCTACCGCACCCGCATCCATATTATATTCAGTGGTTGAGCAATAATGGTGAGATGAAGGTGAGCCACATGGTGCGTGTTGATTTTGAGATTGGACCATATAAGGATTCCATTGATTTTTATGTGGTTCCTATGACGGTATGTCACCTACTATTGGGTCGGCCATGACTCTATGACCGTTCTGTGCAACACAATGGTCGCGCCAATACATATCACTTGGAGTTCAAGGGCAAGAAAATCAATTTACAGCCTATGTCACCACAACAAATTGTCAATGAATCTCGTCAGAAAGTTGAAGTAAACTTGGAGGATGCACCTATAGATAGGCGAGAGAATTGTAATACCGTGAGTGATATAACAAAAAGTGAGAGAGTGAATTCCTTAGTGCTTTTAGCCACCAAAGAAGATATGAGATAATTTAGTGAGGATCCTATAGCCATGCCTCTTGTGCTCATGTACAGGGGTACGGTTTTGGTTTCTAACGACATGACCCCTATTCCTCTTGGTGTTTGTAATGTGTTGCAGGAATTCAGCGACGTGTTTCCGGAGGAGGTGCCTACAGGACTACCACCATTGCATGGTATTGAGCATCAAATTGATTTGATCCCCGGAGCTTCGCTGCCCAATAGGGCGCCGTATAGGACGAACCCCGAAGAGACGAAGGAGATTGATAGGGCAAAGATGGCCGATCTTTCGGTGAGAGTATGATAGCGTCGATTTGTTGGTGGAGTTCGTGCTTGACGATCCGACTACACGTGCAAAGCTCGTGCGCCAATGCAATCGCTAGGACAATCTCCGGGAGTTACTGATCTTGCGGATGCACGATCAGCCTGACCAGCGAAGGTCTTAATTCCTACCTGAAATCGAGAACAAGTAAGAACTAATAATGCAATCAGAATTATTGCGGATATAGATGAAAGCTTTATTGAAAAGGTGGGATTCCGAATAGTCGGTCTTGTTCTGGGAGTTGGCCTCAAAAAAAGTACACGAGAGTTGCATCAATGGCTAACTTTTAATCTAATCAAAATCCGAGTTTAACCCTAACAGAAGCTAGCTATTTATTGTCCAGATGTGGCGGCGCAGTTTGACGTCCTGCCGTAGAGTCGTAGTTCTGCATGCAGGTCCGAAAGGCGTGCATGGCCCAGGTGAAGCCCAAGTACGCATATAATGATGACCCAGCTCTTGGGCCTGGTGCCCAGATACATGCACATGGCGTTGTGACATCTTGATGAACCAGCACGATATAGTATGCCAGGATTCAACCTTCTTGTATGTATTATTTCTTGCTTCTGACGATGGAAGAAAGCACGCATGGCCGAAATCCATTTCCTTGAAGTCACGAGTGGCACAATCTTGAAAGGGTGGCAGCACACGCACACGTATACTTGTAGCACATGTATGTATATATGTAGACTTCAGTATTTCGTATCTTAACCCGTGGTATATAGAGATCGCGGTTATTACGCATATAATAAAAATAGGTGTTGTATCTCTTTCTTGACTGGCAAAATAATATATAATATTATAATTGTTAAACTTCACCTGAGAAATATATTCACGTGTACTGCATATGGTCGTATCCGGGGTATTCATGCCCACATC
>NC_061510.1:190171024-190235669 GCF_022539505.1 Lolium rigidum | reverse complement strand
GGAGAAAGGTGTGACTTCGAAGGTGTTGTCTGGCTGACTAGTTGCGAGGCGCACTACCGGCGTCAACAACAACGTGGAACCTGCACACAACACAACCAAAGTACTTTGCCCCAACTTGAAGTGAGGTTGTCAATCTCACCGGTTTGCTGAACACAAAGGATTAGACGTATCGAGTGGAAAGATATGTTTGCATAAACTAAACATAACAGGATTGCAGTAGAATTTATCAGTAAAGGAAATAGGACTGGGGTCCACAGTTCACTAGAGGTGTCTCTCCATAAAGATAAATAGCATGTTGGGTGAACAAATTATAGCTGGGCAATTGACGTAATATCAACCAATGCATGACAAGATGATTACTATGAGATTTGATATGAGCATTACAACATAATACATAGATCGTAATCCAACTGTGTCTATGACTAATAATCCACCTTCAGGTTATCGTCTGAACCTCTTTCAGTATTAAATTGCAAGCAACAGACTATCGCATTAAGCAATGTGTGTAAAGTAAACAATATAATTACCCTCGGATAAAACATTGTTGTTTTCTCCCTAGTAGCAACAGCACATCTACAAATCTTAGAAGTTAAATATCACTCTCCCAGAAAACTAGAGGCATGAACCTACTATCGAGCATAAATACCCCCTCTTGGAGTCACAAGTGTCCACTTGGCCAGAGTTTCTACTAGCAACGAGAGAGCATGCAAGATCACAAATAACATCCGACATGAATATATAATCAATCTCAACATAGTATACAATATTCATCGGATCCCAAAGCAAACGCAACATATAGAATTACATAAAGATGATCTTGATCATGTAGGGCAGCTCACAAGATCTATACATGAAGCACAAAGTGGAGAAGACAACCATCTAGTTACTGCTATGGACCCATAGTCCAGGGATGAACTACTCACGCATCACTTCGGAGGCGGACATGGCGATGTAGATGCCTCCGGCGATGATTTCCCCCTCGGCCGGGTGCCAGGAAGAGCTTCGAACCCCCGAGATGGGTTCTCGTGATGGCGGCCGTGACGGAACTTTTCGTTGATGGAGGCTCGGGTATCCGGGGTTTTCCTCGATAAGATATATAAATAGGCGGAGGAATTAGGTTGATGAGGACATCCCTACCACACTACTACCTCCGTCATTACAAGATGAAGACAATGCTGCTGTGAAGCTCAAGTCCAATGAAGTCGGGATTGGACCAATGACACGAGCTCGTGCGAAGCTACTTAAGCAACAGGTGAACTTGTTCCTATGTGATACTTTGATCGATGAGAAATTTATACTTCCTAAGTCGTATTACTTATGTATGATCAGGTATGAAGAGGAAACAAGCATCACACGAGGAGGAGAGGAGCAGCTGGACAAGAAGATGGCCGTGAAGCTGGACATGGAGTTGGACATGAAGACATCCCATGGACGCGCGAGGGAGGAGCGGGAGGCATGTGCGAGAGGAGGAGATGCAGTCCAGGCCGGCGCCAGGTCCGGTTAGACCGGCCGTGCCGCCGGACCACCCGGTCCCAGCCCCGGTCCCAGCCCCGGTCCAACCGGCTGCCGCACCGGATCTGTCCGGTCCAAACCGGACGAGACGCTTGTGCCAGCCGGGCACTATCCAGTATGCCCGACACCATCGCCCGATCACCACCCGGTGCCAGGCCCGGTTTGAACCGGACTGGCCCGGTCCCAGGCCCGGTCGACCGGCCCCCAGGTCGGCCGAGTCCGAGTCTGTCTCGACCAGATCTATTCTGGGTCGGTTATTTTTGTATCTTTTCGACCTGAGGTCGTCCTGAATCCCTATATAAGTGCCCAGGACGCCCCCAAGTTAGGTTTAGACCACGTTTAAGATAAACCCTAGTTCATAATTGTTTGCTACGCAAAACTATTGATACACCACTCTCCAATTCGTTTCGATCTAGAGTTTTATGCTACTGAAAGTTTGTGTGATCTGCTGTTCCATTGGGATTAGAAGATTGCAATCTACCGCTTCGGGGTCGGCGGATACGTGCGCAAGTGTGTGGAGTAGCGAATCTCTTGCAGGGTTGAGAGCTATTGCATTGGCGACAGGAATCAATCGAGAGACTTCGTCGGCGTCATACAGTTTATCTACATCATATCATCGATTGCATCCGCTGCATACATCGCGTGTTCATCACCACCCGTCGCTTACTGAGAAGATCGGGCAACCCCTTATCATCTTGGTATCACATTTCAGTGTTTCCTCGGTAAGCCATCCACAATCCACCCCATAGTTGAGTTGTGAGTGTTTTCCTATCCTGAAAAAGCCAAAAATATTAGGGTTAGGGTTTACCATAGCCTTAGATTGCACTAATTTCGAGTTTTAGTTGCTTTTCGTAGTTGTTTTTGCGTATCTTTTTCTTTCATCTAGTATTGTTAGGGTTTGTGTTTTCGCTATCATCTAGTTTTCAGTTTTGTTTCTCCGAGTCCACATAGCATACAGTGTGTTTGTTCCCAACCATAGACACAGACCTTTCGATATACGTGACTAGGAACTTTCCCAAAAGAGACTAGTTTTACCGCTCGACAGGCTGCTCGTTAGGTTTTCGGTGCTTTGCAATTTCTGTTGGCCGTGTTACAAGGGGAATAGTCGTAAAATAATTTTTTTTACTGTAGCTACAGTAACCGTGAGAAATAAAGAAAAAGTGATTCAAAAAAAGAGAAAAAGAGTGAAAAAAAGTGAAGTGCTAGTAAGATCAAGTGAAGGCCTAGTTTACTTTTCTGCACCTGTAGTTGAGCAATCTTGTGTCTGTTTCGTTGAGCTTTGCTAGTGTCTCTCGAGTGCATTGCAACCTATTTCGCCATATAGTTGCATTGCCACATTTATCGCCTTGTGTGAGTATCATTCGTTGTCTACGGTCAGCGCTATAGCTTGTTATTGATGCAAATAGGTAGCCTACGTACAGCCCCACATATATCCTGCTTTGTCGTGTGATTGTTCTTATACCCTTGATATTCGCTTCGCTACATCCGTGAACTAGTCCGTCAATCCAAGTTGGTAAGCAATACTGATTCACTTTGGAGCGGTAAGATTTACCTTTCTTATCAGTTTTGAGTGAGTTGTGAGAGTACCACCAACGATTTTTGTTTAGTGCACTAACCTACTAATCATGTCTCCTTCTGAGGATGTTGATGTGATGCAGAAAAAGGATCCAGACTCACCAGTTACTTGGAGAGAATATGAGGTACTTCGTGATCATCTACAACGTGAAATCCGTGGTGTTACTGAAGCATTGGACACGGATATTCAGAGTGTCCACTTGAAGGTCGATGAAGCTACTACGGCTGTTACCACCGTTCAAACATCAATGACGACTCTTCAAGCATCTATACAAAATTTGACTCAAGCCGTTGGTGAGATACGTACAATGGTACAACCACAACAACCACCACTTGATGAAGACGACGAGTGTGCAAGGTGACAATGCGGAAGCTGCAAATGCTCAAGGACGTGGTATGGGTCGTGGGTTGGGATGTGGCGTTGGTGATCCTCTCCGTGGTCGTGGTTTTGTCTCCGTCGGAGCCCAACATATTCTTCCACAAAAACAGGATGATGGTTTGGGTAAACCCAAGTTCTCAATTCCAGATTTGAAGGAGGTATCGATGTTGAAGAATATCTTACATGGGAGCTGAAAATTGAGCGCTTATGGCGTTTACATGACTATACTGAAGATAGGAAGATCAAGCTTGCTTCCTCTGAATTTGATGTCTATGCATTGCGTTGGTGGGATGGACTTGTTCGTGCTCGAGAAGATGATGGTGAGCTGCCTATTATCACATGGCGTGCTATGAAGGCGGCAATGAGAGCTCGTTTTGTTCCTACCAATTATTTGCGATCAGTTTTTGATAAGTTGACCCAATTGAAGCAAGGTGTGATGACGGTTGACGCTTACTACATGGAGACGGAGATGCTTATGCAGTGTGCCTGTGTCCGTGAGTCTCTAGAGATGACACTACAACGATTCCCGAATGGTCTCGGGTTCAACATCAAAGGCATCATGCGTCATCACAATTACACTACAATGAATGAGCTACTACATCATGAAAGAGAAGCCGAGTCACGGCTTGGCTGAACATGCGCAATTGAAGGGTCGTGCTACGGGAGCCGGGCGCTACACGCCTAGGACGTCACCCTCCACGGCGCCATCTTCGCGCCTGCGGATGTTTCTACTTCATCTAGCAAGCCGGTCTCCAATGTGTCCAACACAAAGAAGCCTGTTCCTGCAGCAAGTGGAACTAGTTCTAACATGTCAACGACGCGCAACCGCAATAAGGCTTGTCATACATGTGGTGGCAAGGGTCACTTCAAGAGAGATTGTCCTAACCGCAAAGTTATGATTATTAATGAGGACAGTGAGTATGAAACTGGAGACGATGTTGATCCGGATGCTCCAGAAGATGATGATTATGACAGTGATGGTTTTGATGCTTATCCTTCTGAAGTTCAAACTATTGTTGTGGCACAGCGTGTTCTCAATGTGCAGTCAAGTGCATCTACACAGCGCAGTAATTTGTTCCAAACAAAGGCACTAGTTGGTCCTGATAAAGCTTGCAAGGTCATTATTGATGGTGGGAGTTGTCGCAATTTAGCAAGCAAAGAGTTATGTGCCAAGCTGAAACTGAAGTATCTACCGCACCCGCATCCATATTATATTCAGTGGTTGAGCAATAATGGTGAGATGAAGGTGAGCCACATGGTGCGTGTTGATTTTGAGATTGGACCATATAAGGATTCCATTGATTTTTATGTGGTTCCTATGACGGTATGTCACCTACTATTGGGTCGGCCATGACTCTATGACCGTTCTGTGCAACACAATGGTCGCGCCAATACATATCACTTGGAGTTCAAGGGCAAGAAAATCAATTTACAACCTATGTCACCACAACAAATTGTCAATGAATCTCGTCAGAAAGTTGAAGTAAACTTGGAGGATGCACCTATAGATAGGCGAGAGAATTGTCATACCGTGAGTGATATAACAAAAAGTGAGAGAGTGAATTCCTTAGTGCTTTTAGCCACCAAAGAAGATATGAGATAATTTAGTGAGGATCCTATAGCCATGCCTCTTGTGCTCATGTACAGGGGTACGGTTTTGGTTTCTAACGACATGACCCCTATTCCTCTTGGTGTTTCTAATGTGTTGCAGGAATTCAGCGACGTGTTTCCGGAGGAGGTGCCTACAGGACTACCACCATTGCGTGGTATTGAGCATCAAATTGATTTGATCCCCGGAGCTTCGCTGCCCAATAGGGCGCCGTATAGGACGAACCCCGAAGAGACGAAGGAGATTGATAGGGCAAAGATGGCCGATCTTTCGGTGAGAGTATGATAGCGTCGATTTGTTGGTGGAGTTTGTGCTTGACGATCCGACTACACGTGCAAAGCTCGTGCGCCAATGCAATCGCTAGGACAATCTCCGGGAGTTACTGATCTTGCGGATGCACGATCAGCCTGACCAGCGAGGGTCTTAATTCCTACCTGAAATCGAGAACAAGCAAGAACTAATAATGCAATCAGAATTATTGCGGATATAGATGAAAGCTTTATTGAAAAGGTGGGATTCCGAACAGTCGGTCTTGTTCTGGGAGTTGGCCTCAAAAGAAGTACACGAGAGTTGCAGCAATGGCTAACTTTTAATCTAATCAAAATCCGAGTTTAACCCTAACAGAAGCTAGCTATTTATTGTCCAGATGTGGCGGCGCAGTTTGACGTCCTGCCGTAGAGTCGTAGTTCTGCATGCAGGTCCGAAACACGTGCATGGCCCAGGTGAAGCCCAGGTACGCATATAATGATGACCCAGCTCTTGGGCCTGGTGCCCAGATACATGCACATGGCGTTGTGACATCTTGATGAACCAGCACGATATAGTATGCCAGGATTCAACCTTCTTGTATGTATTATTTCTTGCTTCTGACGATGGAAGAAAGCACGCATGGCCGAAATCCATTTCCTTGAAGTCACAGTGGCACAATCTTGAAAGGGTGGCAGCACACGCACACGTATACTTGTAGCACATGTATGTATTTATGTAGACTTCAGTATTTCGTATCTTAACCCGTGGTATATAGAGATCGCCGGTTATTCTGCATATAATAAAACAAGGTGTTGTATCTCTTTCTCGATTGACATAAATATATATAATATTATACTTATTAGAATTCACCTGAAAAATATATCCGCGTGTACGGCATATGGTCGTATCCGGGGTATTCATGCCCACATCATCCTCCCTTTTTTGAAAATAAAGCCGTCCTCGGCGATGTTTATTCTGTAAACATGCTAATAAAAGAAACAAAGTGTGTACATGGTATATGTATATGTCATCCATCTTCACACCTCTCCCATATGGCACGCTTAATGTGGTACACAAATAATTGTTGTAGTAGCTTAAAAGTTTACTAGTCATATTCAAACATGTATCGCAACTCCGTTTGCACATTGTATTAACTTTCAATTTAGAATGCTTATCATTAAACCATCCCAATATTGGTACACCAAGATTTGAAGTCTCCAAATCACGTGCTACACCCGGCTTAGATAAGTGATCATGCAACAAGCTATTTGGCATAAAGTTTATATCAGTACTGGAGGTCATATCACAATGATCAAGCATATGAACCAATTTATTATCTCTTGAGCTAGAAAAAACATCACATGTAATGCAAATTCTGTGCACCCAAAAATTATTGTCTACATCACAATCTCCGATCAATTTAAAAGTAAAAGCAGGTACGTAAACACTTTTCAAACATTTGAGTTCAGCAATCTTATTTCTAGCATGTGACAAAAACAATGGAGAATCCAATATAATAATAGACCACAAAGAAGTATCATGCAAAGATTTAGCTAAAACATCATCATGACGTAGCAATTTTATGTGATCCAAATCAGGTTTCACTAACAAGTCACATGGTTCAATGGTAACAGGAATAATTTTAGTGGATGCACTCATCTCAATGGAAGAACTCAAATCAGCAATAGATACACTCAAATCACTAGAAGAACTAGTTCCAGATATGGCTGCACTCAAAGCAGTAGACACCTCATTTATTTTATCGTTTGGTACATTCAAAGCAATAACAGGATCATCTAACACAAGCGGGGTGATCAAATCAATGACTCGGTCATCACATGGCATAATTAGGTCAACAGGGTATTGAGCAATTGCATGTGTAGTAACAAAACCAGTACCTTCATTATTACCTTGCAGGCCCGTCGTAGATGACGGCAATTCCATCAGGCTCTTGTTCATCTTATGTAGACGTCTTCTAATTTTCTGTTCAGCTTTGCAATCAATACAAAACAAATTGTCGACGGAAACCAATTCTTCATGCAATAGTATATCCTGAATATCATGGTTTAACCCTCTCCAAAATCTATTCATAAAATCATGTTCACTTTCTTCTAAAAAAGAATACACCAAGGTAGTTTCTAAGGCATCATAATATTCCGGTACGGTGTAGCTACCTTGATTCAGATTTTGCAATTTTTTAACCATGTCACGAGTATACCGTGATGGAACAAATCTATATCGCATAGCAAGTTTCAAATCATTCCAAGTAGTAGGTATATAATCAGGATATGACCGACAATATTCATTCCACCATAAAGAAGCTAAGTCAGTGAATGTACTAATCGTAGTTTGTATTCTCTTTCGCTCAGAAAAATTATGGGAAATAAATAAATCATTTATCTCTAACTCCCAATCAATATGAAAACCGGGATTATAACGACCATTAAATGGTGGCATAGAAAATGTAACCTTATCATATGTCTTAACCGTTTGTGGTCGTTGTTGCAGTTTGCTAGGTGGCGGCACATCGCCAACCATAGTCGACGCCCAAGAAATTCTAACTCCATGATTAGTAGAAAACAAGAAGCAAATAACAAGTATATGTTCCTATCAACTACTAGGTGGTAGTGGTGGTATGCCGCTCACAAAATTGCAGATATAAAATTCGTACAAGTTCTTACCATTCAGGAGGCGACGATCGGCAACCAACAGTATCAAGTAACTCCAAAGATTGAGCGAAGCGATTACCAAGCACACGTAAACCGCACGATGTAGAAATATGTAGAGTTGTAGGTAGGCTTAATATATATGAAACTACAACCACAATAATCAATGTAAAGCTGAATATTCGTTCAAAGATGTCAAATGTTGGTTCTAAGCTAGACCGTGGTAGAGACGCGAGCCTAAGACACAAGTATAATCACCCGCTACAGGGACTGAATGATAGAATATGACAGATACAGAAGGGAGTATGATACGGCGCAGGAAAACTCGGCCAAAACAACACGACCAGAAGAGACGTACGAATATTTAAGAACTTGAGAACAAGCAAATCAGTTACAGATAAAACGTCTCCGGCTAGAGTGTATAGGCTGCAGCATGCAGTCACGTGACAAAGGAACAGACGTGGCCTGCTAATTAAACAGCAAGATAGAGAAAAGGGTACAAGTCCCGATTTGGCCTGAACAAACTGTCAGCAATTTCTCCTTCTTCTCTTCTTCTTTTCTCTTTACTTTTCTATTGCTTGCCGACATGTCAGTTCACAAGATAAGGAATCATGGGACAAACATATGTACTGGCGTGGAAGTATAAACTGTTGTAGCCTGAGACTGTCTGGTACAGAAAAAGCAAACTAGCTTTTCCAATCTAACTCAGATACGGGCAGTAATTCCCCCCTTTTTTCCGTTACTGAGCAAAACTTTCCGATTTTTATTCACGTTGACTTTTTTTCTCTCACCTTTTTCTTTTTATCTCTACACGATTCAGTAACCAGATATAGATACGGAGCAAGTTCCGATCTAGGCTAAGCCAAAGCTTCCAAGCGACAAAGATTTAATGAGACTTCCGAAACCAACTGTAGCACACAGCCGTCTTTTCTAGAAAACTTAACCGAAACAAAACGGCAGCAAATCTGCGCTATCTTGTTAAAGTACTACGGAGAACCTTGGTCTCAATTGAAGAGGATCGAGTGAATGGTGGCGGAAACAAAGAGAGGGTGGTGATAAAGAACGGAAATTCTGAACACGATGGTGGGCGAAACAAAAGATTGAGATACAGCGACGCGAGAAAAGGTGACTAGAACTGGAAACTCTAAAAGACTAGACTCTAAAACCAGCAACTCGACACGATGCAACGAAAATTCAACAAAACAAAAAATAAAGTGGTGATAGCAAAAAGGCTAAGACTGGTTTTAGGCGAGGATGAACTAATCTAACTTCTTTTTGTGGGGCTTTTTTCTGGGTTATAGGTAAAAACAAATCTACACTAGGAAAACTGTAAATCTCACCGAGCAACCTGAAATCTGATACCACTTGATAGGGCAAAGGTGGCCGATCTTTCGATGAGAGTATGATAGCGTCGATTTGTTGGTGGAGTTCGTGCTTGACGATCCGACTACACGTGCAAAGCTCGTGCGCCAATGCAATCGCTAGGACAATCTCCGGGAGTTACTGATCTTGCGGATGCACGATTAGCCTGACCAGCGAGGGTCTTAATTCCTACCTGAAATCGAGAACAAGTAAGAACTAATAATACAATCAGAATTATTGCGGATATAGATGAAAGCTTTATTGAAAAGGTGGGATTCCGAATAGTCGGTCTTGTTCTGGGCGTTAGCCTCAAAAGAAGTACACGAGAGTTGCAGCAATGGCTAACTTTTAATCTAATCAAAATCCGAATTTAACCCTAACAGAAGCTAGCTATTTATTGTCCAGATGTGGCGGCGCAGTTTGACGTCCGTAGAGTCGTAGTTCTGCATGCAGGTCCGAAACGCGAGCATGGCCCAGGTGAAGCCCACGTACGCATATAATGATGACCTAGCTCTTGGGCCTGGTGCCCAGATACATGCACATGGCGTTGTGACATCTTGATGACCAGCACGATATAGTATGCCAGGATTCAACCTTCTTGTATGTATTATTTCTTGCTTCTGACGATGGGACAAAGCACGCATGGCCGAAATCCATTTCCTTGAAGTCACGGTGGCACAATCTTGAAAGGGTGGCAGCACACGCACACGTATACTTGTAGCACATGTATGTATATATGTAGACTTCAGTATTTCGTATCTTAACCCATGGTATATAGAGATCGCCGGTTATTCTGCATATAATAAAACAAGGTGTTATATCTCTTTCTTGATTGACATAATATATATAATATTATACTTATTAGAATTCACCTGAAAAATATATTCGCGCGTACTGCATATGGTCGTATCAGGAGTATTCATGCCCACATCAGAGATACAGAAGCAAGTACAAGCGCTACTCGACAAAGGTTATATCCGCATAAGCCTTAGTCCTTGTGTTGTTCCTGTTATTCTAGTTCCTAAGAAAGATGGTACATGGCGCATGTGTGTAGATTGTAGAGCGATAAACAACATTACTATTCGATATCATCATCATATTCCCCGTTTAGAGGATATGCTAGATGAATTGAGTGGTGCTGTTGTTTTCTCTAAAATTGATTTGCGTAGTGGTTATCATCAAATTAGGATGAAAGAGGGGGATGAATGGAAAACAGCCTTTAAAACAAAATTTGGTTTATATGAGTGGTTAGTAATGCCTTTTGGTTTAACTAATGCACCTAGCACTTTCATGAGACTCGATGAACCATGTTTTGCGTGATTTTATTGGCAAGTTTGTGGTTGTGTACTTTGATGACATATTAATCTACAGCCGCAATGAATCTGATCATACTATACATATTCGACATGTTTTGCAAGTGTTGCGTGATAATAAACTCTATGGTAATCTTGATAAGTGCACATTTTGCAAAGATAAGGTCATATTTGTGGGTTATGTTGTCTCTAAGCATGGAGTAGAAGTAGATGTATCTAAAATTGAAGCAATTCAAAATTGGCCTACTCCCTTGAATGTGAGTCAAGTAAGAAGTTTTCATGGTCTTGCTGGGTTTTATAGAAGATTTGTGCCCAACTTTAGTACTATTGCTGCACCTTTGAATGATTTGACTAAAAAGGGTGTTGTCTTTGAGTGGGGCGCAGCCCAAGATCATGCTTTTGATGAACTAAAGAGATTGTTAACTTCTGCACCGTTGCTTGCACTTCCTGATTTCAATAAGCAATTTGAGATTGAATGTGATGCTAGTGGTATTGGAATTGGTGGTGTGTTGATGCAAGAGGGTCGCCCAATTGCATATTTTTCTGAGAAACTTTCCGGTGCTAAGTTGAACTATCCTATATATGATAAAGAATTGTATGCTTTAATTAGAGTTCTTGAGGTTTGGCAACATTACTTGAGGCCAAAAGAATTTATCATACATTCTGATCATGAAGCTTTAAAATATCTGAAAGCTCAATCTACTTTGCATAAGCGTCTTGCTAAGTGGGTTGAGCTCATTGAGTCTTTTCCATACATTATTAAGCATAAGAAGAGAAAAGATAATATTGTGGCTGATGCTCTATCTAGGAAGAATATGCTATTAACTCAACTTGATGTTAAAATTCCTGGATTAGAAATACTATGTGATTTGTATGCCACTGATCATGATTTTGCTGAACCATATCGCTTGTGTGCTATTGGTAAAGCATGGAAAAAATATCACATACATGATGGGTTCTTGTTTAGAGCTAACAAACTATGTGTTCCAGAATCGTCTGTGCGTTTGCTCTTATTGCAGGAATCACATGCTGGAGGTTTGATGGGTCACTTTGGGCGTGAGAAGACGCTACTCATGCTAGCTGACCATTTTTATTGGCCAAAGATGAGGCGGGATGTGGACAGATATGTGAAGAGGTGCATTACTTGTAACAAGTCCAAGTTCAAGCTGAAGCCTCACGGTTTGTATACTCCGTTACCGGCACATACTACACCTTGGGAAGATATTAGTATGGATTTTGTGTTGGGATTGCCGCGTACTAAGAGAGGCCATGATTCTATATTTGTGGTAGTGGATAGATTCTCTAAGATGTCACACTTTATTGCCTTCCACAAAAGCGACGATGCGTCGCATATTGCTAACCTGCTTTTCAGGGAGATTGTACGTCTACATGGAGTCCCGAAGACTATTGTTTCTGATGAGGTCTAAGACCTTGTGTGTGGCCCGATCTCACGATTGAACCAAATCAAAAGGGGAAAAAGAGGGATAGGAGGAAGAACACGAAGAACACGAAGAACAAACACACGCACGCCAACCCGATACAATCTCACTCACAAGTATCCAAATCCTCAACAAGAGTAGCCTTGATTACAAAGGGGATCTAACCCTACGGAGACAAAGCTCAAATTATGCCACCACGCCGCACGCTAGGCCCACCCCGCCGCCGCCAGGACGCCCAGGGCTCCCGCCTCGCTTACTCCAGGCCGCCAGCCGCCGCAACACTCAACCCCCTCCGCCACACGCGCGCCTCTGCCTCGCTAGCTCCTCGCGCACTCACGCTCTTCCGCAGGCTGTGCCACCAGCTTCGCTCGCCCCGCCTCTGGTTCCTCCCCTGCTGCGGCTGCTCCACCTCAGCTCGAGCGCCCGCCAACCACATCACCAGCAGCCAACAATTTCCGCTCAATTCCAAACGCGCGCGCCCCAGCATCGCTCTCGGTTGACCGGATCCCTGGCCGGACCCCCCCGGTCCAAACCGGAGCCCAGGCTGGTGCCAACCGGGCGTAGTACTGGGGCTCCATCCGGCCCAGAGCCCGGTCTGGACCGGGTGGTCCGGCCAGGAATCCGGTTTGACGGGGTTCTGACCCAGTTTCGTCCAATTTAGACTCCCCTTTTTGCTCCAAATTTTGACAACTTTCCGGAGCCCGTTTGATCCCAAACTTTTACAGCCATCTCACAACATCGTGACTCTAATTTTGACACCTTTTCCGAAATTTTTGGAGCCCAACTTTCGACCGCTCGTTTTGACCCAACTTTTCAGGCATTGACTTAATTTGCTCGGTTTCCGTTTTGGAGTGCAAGGTTTGTCTACCAAGCTTCCGCGTCTACATCAACACCGCGGCGATACCTTCGGCACCCCGGATTCCGGCGCAACTTCGACACCGCCATTGTCGACACCATCGCAAGTTCGTGTGCTTGACACCGCCTAACCTTTTCACTAGGTATAACTTGCCCCCTTACACCTTGTAGCCAAACTTTCTTCCTTTGCGTACCTATCCCATTGAGAGTGGCTTTCCGAGCGTTGCGAAGCATTGCACAAGTGTCACGACCGTGAGGGTTTGTGTGTGTGCGTTGAGTTGAGCAAAGCTCCGAAGCAAGCTCGGTGAGAAAGATACACAAAAGAAGAAAAAGTGTGACATATACATAGAAAAATAAAGCTTCTAAGCATAGAAAAAAAAGTGAAAAAAGGAGAAAAAGAAAAAGGAATAGAAAAAAAAGTGTGTGTCCACCGATACAAAGGAGTGCAAAGTTTGTGAGCACTAAGAGAGAAAAGAGAAGAGTGGCATCTTGTGCAAATCTTGTTGCTTCTCTCATATGCAACCGAGCTACCGTCTCTCTTGTGTTGGCGTGACACCGAGCTAATAGTCTTCGCTAGGACCATCTTGTCACTTGCTCACTTCCTTGGTCGCGCTAACCCCATTGTTCTTCCTTGTGTGTGTTTTCGTGTTTCCTTGACATAGATCACCACTTTTGACATTTGACTTTGGATCTTACCCACATTTGACAATAGACTTTTCCGTTGATCTTTTTCGTTTGCTATCCACCCCTTACCCACCACATATAGAGTTCTTAGCCTTTTGCGTGTGCTTTGAGTGTGTGTGTGAGTAACCCCGATACATTTTGGTTTTGCTCTTGACTTGAACCATTTTATCGATACTTTCTTGATTGGTGAGATACTTGTGTAGGTTTCCTTCCACCACATACACATACACCTTACCTAGTGAGAGATATACATGATGACCCCACAAGAGCAAGCCGAGATGAGAGCATACTTCGCCGAGCTAGATGCTCGAGAAGCCCATATGACACCCAAAGATAAAGCCGAGTGCCACGCATACTTCAAACACCTTGAGAGCAAGAGTGACATACCCCATGAGTCGAGTGAGGATGTTTCGATTTCTAACAACTTAACCTCTACTCCTCTTGTGTTGTCTTCCTCTTTGCTAGGTTGCTCGGAAATCGGCGACGCCATTGCCATGGACATGAGGGACTCCACTATATGTGAGATGAGCGACTCCACTATATGTGAGATGAGTGACTCCACTATATGTGAGCTTGATGAGTGCCTCCACTTCGAGAGAATGAGTGATACACCAAGTGAGATGAGAGTGGTAGTTGATAGGTCATGTGAGGTCATTTCAAGTTCTAACAACTTACCCTCTACCTCTAGTGTGTTCTCTTGTGTCTCATTAGGTACCATGGATGACGAGACGCCGATCATGGAGAAGTTGTACATGGTGCATGAAGATGATGATATCACACCATGCTTGTTGCTTGAAGATGAACATGGAGGCCACATGGAGCCTACCACTCCCACAACACCTACCTCATATGAGCGGGACTACAAAGGTACGTATATGGGTGTTGATGATGCCATGATCCCACTAGTGGACATGATGATTTGTGAGTTCTTGCATGAGTTGGATGACCCTATTGCTATGTCATATGCTTCTTTCACTTTCCCTTGTGATACTTGTGATGCCACCATTCTTGATCATGTGGAAGTAGTTGCTTGTGACACATTGACCATGCCATGCTATGAGTGCTTCGATTTCTATCCTATTGCTTGCAATATGTCGAACAATTTCTCTTTCCCATGTGTTGCTTGCAATGATGATGATAATGCTTGTGTTGTGACAACTTTGATGAACAATTGCCCTTTCCATACGTTTGTCGACAATAATGATCAATCCTTGAACATGTTTTGTGCAAAATGCTTACAATACTCTCCCATTAATGCAACCAAAACGTTGAATACTTTCTCTTTCCAATGCTTGGTTTGCAATGATGTTAATATGCTTGTAAATGAGATTGCCCCCATAGCTCTCTCAAATTTTTGAGACTTTTCCTATGTCCATGATGAGCATGTTCATGTGTTTACCCCGCATATTCACCATATCTACTATGATGCTTTGCTTAACGCTAATGGTGATGTGCAAAAGAAATGGACCATCATGATGGATGATGTGTTCATATACCATGCACACACGTTCTTTGCTTTGCCTATTGTGTGTAGGTACAAGAATGCCAATGTCAACCTCGATTGAGCACGAGTTGACAAAGAGAGCTCTTGAGAGCATAATACAAGTAAGTACAAAATCGAACCCGGCTCTAATACCTTTCCCATGCTTTGCATTGAACATGCCAAACAATTTCTCTTTCTTATGGTTCTTTTGCAAGCATGATGATGTGATTCTTACCGTTGGTGTTGCCTCAAACAAGTTGACCAATTTCTCTTTCATTTGGTTTGTTGGCACGCACGGTTGTGCAAATTTTTAATTGATGAACTTTTTGGATGATATGTTGTGTGTTGCAACAAATATGAGGACCAATTTCTCTTTCCAATGGTTTGTGTGCACACATGTTGATGATATTTTGGACACTCTTCCGTATGTGTTTTTGCCAAATTCTCCACTTAGTGCTTCAAGGATGTTGAATAATTTCTCTTTCCGATGCCTTGAATGCAATAATGCACATGAGTTTCTACATGAGATGGACATCATAGTCGTCTCACAATTTGGAGTTTTTGTGTTTCCGTATTTGGAAGATGTTGTAATGGAATTCTTACACATTGACCTTGCACATGCATTATTCTTGATAAATTTGTGTTGTGCTAACGGTGTTGTGAACATGAAAGGACATGTCATCGATGATGTGCTCCAATATCACACACAAACATACTTTGCTTGGTCTTTGTTGTGTGAAGGTACAAGTGACTTTTGGATGAGCGTCAACGAATGGGTTCAACCCCACACTTCGACTACACAAGATCTCTCCATGAGAGCACATCGACATCTTGCTAAGGTGACCTCCTTCTACTTGCGCTCTTTTGCTAAACCCGTGGAACATTGGCTATGCTTTGAGTGTTGCTTGGCTTTTCTTGTGCTATTGATAGGGCTCTTGACAAGTGAAGCGACATTCAAGCGTGGTTGTCATCTACCTCCTATGCACGTTCATGAAGAGCTATCGTCGAGGACGACTCTTTTTCAAGTGGGGGGAGATGATACGGGGCGACCTTCGGTCTCCACCGCATCATGTGCGTCAACGCCGACACGTCACACAAACGTGAATCATCTCCTTTACGCGTGCCTCCAATTGTCTCTCATGAATGGTATTCTACTTCATCCTCCTTCATATGACCATGATAGGAACACATCGCCAAGTACGGAGGAAGTGGACGACACCATGGAGGCTCGAGGACTCAAGGCCGAGGTCGTGGAAGCATGGAAGAGAACGTCGAGTATAAGGAGACGCGCCAGGAAGACCGGCACTGCCGCACCACCACTACGCCTGAGGACGACGACACTGCCGCCCTACCTGCGCCGGCCCTATCGCCCTACCTGTGCTGGCCATGACGCCCCACTGCAAAGAGCATCAAATCTGAACCCTTTATCCCTTTGTATGCCTAAACTACCCCTCCTTTGGTGGCTCCCTATATATAGGCTCCCACCTCCCCCTTCATTAGGTAAGACATAACTTGAGTGAGAACTTGGCTTATGCCTCCACCATCCCTTTGGGATTAGGGAAACCCCCTCCTCTCTTAGACACAAATCTATGAGTTGTATCAAGGCACTCCTTATATGATTTATCTTTCGCACTTGTGATTCTACCGCGGTCTCTCACACGTGTGACTCCATAGATCGTATATCGGTCTTTCTCTCGGGGATTCTACCTCGTGTCTCTCCTTGAGGGATTCTATCGTGATAGTGGTTCGGGCTATCGGGAGTAAACCAGAATTGTATCGGGTTGTGTTGCGTGCGTTCGCCGTGTTCTTCGTCGTGTTCTTCTTGTTCATCCCTCACCCCTCTTGTTCTTGGTCAATTCGTGAGATCGGGCGACCCACGTGGCCTTAGGCCCCATCAAGTTTCAAGCTCAAATTATGTCTAAAGAGGTAAAGGGGGCGTCCTGGGTCCTTATATAGGCATACAAGGCGACACATGGCGAAAAGGTACGGAGTACACGACTTAAGCAGTTTTGACAAGGCGATTCGACGAAACCGGTCAGGAGCCCGGTCAGACCGGCCCTGGGACCGGGGCGTCCGGTCCAGACCGGGCCCTAGACCGGAGGGTGACCGGAGGGGGGTCCCGGAGGCGCAGTAACGAGCCCGGTTGCCATCAGCGGAGAATCCGGTTTGGACCGGGGTCGCCCGGTCAGAGATCCGGTCAGACCGAACCTGGGACCGGCGCGTCCGGTCCAAACCGGGTCCTGGGCCGGATGGTGACCGACGAGGGGTCCCGGAGCCCCTGGATCGCGCCCGGTTGGCACCGGTCGGGGGTCCGGTCTGGACCGGGTGGCCCGGTCAGGGGCCGGTCGCGCCGGATCCTGGGCCGGCTGGCTCCCTCACTTCCTTGGTGTGCTTCGCATGACGTCGGGTCCATCTCCGCGTCCATCTTCACGTCCAGCTGCTCCTCTCCTTCTCTTGACCATGGTTTGTCCTCCTCTCCGGGGTCTTGATGCACCTTGTACCTAATAACACAAAGCGTGTCGGCATAAGGTAGCAATCCATCCAATGGGGTACCGAGATCGAGGGTAGTGAGGAGCGAGTTCACCTTATCATGTAGCGCTTTGACTCGAGCCCGTGTCATCGGTCCACTTGGGGGACTTGTCGGTCTTGGTGTAGTGTCGTCGGTGAGCGGGGCTACATCATCTCCCCCCCTTGGAAGAGAGTCGTCCTCGACTCTTGTTCCTCCTCATCTCCATGATAGGGTGAGAGATCCGAGATGTTGAACGTGTTGCTCACCAAGTACTTAGAGGTTGGTATGTCGATGACGTAGGCGTTGTTGTTGATGCGCTTGAGGACCTTGAAAGGCCCATCTCCTCTTGGCTTTAGCTTGGAGTTGCGTTCATGAGGGAACCTTTCTTTCCGAAGATGTATCCATACGAGGTCTCCTTCTTCAAACACTCTTTCCTTCTTCTTGGCGTTGAGGCGGTTAGCTTGGCGAAGTACATGCTCTTGTATGGTTGCTCTTGTGTCTTCATGTAGTTTCTTCATGGCGGTGGTGCGCTTGTCGAAGTCCATGTTCGTTCTTTCATGAAGAGGTAGTGGAAGAAGGTCGAGCGCCGTGTGCGGTTCGAAGCCATATACGACCATGAATTCCGCGTGGAGTAGGCACTCTTCCCATGACTTGGCTCGATTCTGTGATGTTGTGGAGTGCTGTGGGGTAGGCACTCTTCCCATGACTTCAAATTTTTCTTCACTAGTATGCGTAGAAGAGTTGAGAGGCTTCGATTGACCACTTCCGTTTGTCCATCGGTTTGAGGGTGCGAGGACGATGAGAACAAGAGCTTCACTCCAAACTTTGCCATGAGCGACTTCCATAGATAACTCATAAACTTGACGTCTCGATCCGACACAATGCTTGCCGGTATTCCGTGTAGGCGAACCACTTCTCTGAAAAACAATGAAGCAATGTGTGAAGCATCATCGGTCTTATGGCATGGTATGAAATGAGCCATTTTAGAGAACCTATCCACTACCACAAAGATCGAATCATGCCCATGCTTTGTTCGTGGTAAGCCTAGTACAAAGTCCATGCTTATATCCGACCAAGGAGAATATGGAACCGGTAAAGGCTTGTAAAGACCATAGGGGTTGGTGGTGGACTTAGCTTGAAGGCATGTAGTGCAACGGTTGCATAGGCGCTCCATGTCTCGCTTCATCTTCGGCCAATAGTAATGAGTGGATAGCATCGCAAGTGTCTTGTCACGGCCAAAGTGGCCCATGAGACCACCTCCATGTGACTCTTGCAAAAGCAACTTTTGAAGAGAAGACTCTGGTATGCAAATTTTGTTGGCTTTAAACAAGTATCCATCATGCAAGTAGAAATCATCAAATCCGCGATGAACGGAACACTTCTCAAGTATCGGTGCAAAGAAAGAATCGGAAGGATAGAGTTCTTTGATCTCCTCAAGTCCCAAGACATGAAAATCCAAACGAGTGAGTAAAAGGGTGAGTTTGCGGGAAAGAGCATCCGCCACTACATTGTCCTTGCCCTTCTTGTATTTGATTACATATGGGAAGGACTCAATGAACTCAACCCATTTTGCGTGTCTTTTGTTCAAATTGTGTTGGCTTTTCAAATACTTCAAAGACTCATGGTCGGAATGAATAATAAACTCTTTTGGCCAAAGATAGTGTTGCCAAACTTCAAGAACGCGAACCAAAGCGTAAAGTTCCTTGTCATATATAGGGTAGTTGAGGCGTGCGCCATCCAACTTCTCACTATAATATGCCACGGGTTTACCATCTTGCATAAGAACTCCACCAATACCAAGTCCACTCACATCACACTCAATCTCAAAAGTTTTTGCAAAATTTGGAAGGACGAGAAGGGGAGCTTCGGTAAGTTGTTTCTTCAACTCATCAAAAGCATTTTGTTGGGCCTTGCCCCACACAAACGAAACATTCTTTTTGGTAAGCTCATTCAAAGCGAAAGCAACGGTGCTAAAATCTTTCACAAAGCGGCGGTAGAAACCGTCGAGTCCATGGAAACTTCGAACTTGACCAACGGTGGTCGGTGTGGGCCAATTATGTATGGCGTCATCCTTCGAAGAGTCCACTTCAATGCCATTGGCGGAAATCACAAAACCAATGAAAACCAATTTGTTTTGGGCAAAAGTGCATTTGGGAAGATTGGCATAAAGCTTCTCATGACGCAAGATGCATAAGACTTCTCTCACATGTTGCACATGGTCCTCGAGATTTTGGCTATAAAATGAGAATATCATCGAAATAGACAACCACACTCTTGCCAATGAGAGGACGCAAGATGTGATTCATGAGGCGCATGAAAGTTGATGGAGCATTTGAAAGACCAAATGGCATGACAAGCCATTCATAGAGACCAAGTTTGGTCTTGAATGCCGTCTTCCATTCATCACCAATTGCCATGCGGATTTGGTGGTAGCCACTATGCAAATCGACTTTAGAGAAAATCGTGGCACCGCTCAACTCATCAAGCATGTCATCTAAACGCGGAATGGGATGGCGATAACGAACGGTAATGGCATTGATGGGTCGACAATCCATACACATTCGTTGCGTCTCATCCGGTTTAGGAACAAGAATCACCAGAACGGCACAAGGGCTAAGGCTTTCTCGCACGTACCCTTTAGCGAGGAGATCTTGTATTTGGCGTTGAATCTCCTTTGTGTCTTCGAGGTTGGTGCGGTAGGCGGCACGTTTTGGAAGGGGAGCGCCAGGTATGAGGTCGAAGCGGTGCTCGATGCCCCTAAGCGGTGGAAGTCCATGAGGTAGCTCGTCGGGGAAGACGTCTTGGAACTCCTTCAAAAGAGACAACAAAGACGAAGGAATGTTGGTTAAGTCGTTATTCTCCGATGACGGGCCCTTGCAAATTAGCACATAGTGCAATGTGGTGGATGGGTTTTCTTGCACTTCTCTCCACTCGCTTTTGGTGGCTAGGAGGATGCTTTTTCTCTCACTCATATAGGGCTTGTGGCGCTCACTCTCCGTTTGGTGAGTCGCTCCCGCTCCTCTCAACTTGCTATGGTGGTTGTGTTGTTGTGCCCTCGCTAAAGCCTTCGCATTATCCGCGGTTATTTGGCTAGGAGTCATTGGGCGAAGCTCAAACTTCTTATCCTTGACCGTGAAGGTGTATGCATTGGAGAATTCGTCATGTATAGCCTTCTTGTCAAATTGCCATGGGCGGCCAAGCAACATGTGGCACACCGTCATGGGCACCACGTCACACTCAATAGTATCTTCATGGGGGCCGATCTTGAAGTTGACATTGCCCATGTCACTTAACCATTGGACATGGTAAGGATGAGGATGCTTGCAAATCGTGAGGTTGAGCTTCTCACACAACTCGGTGCTTGCTAGGTTGTGACAACTTCCCCCGTCGATGATGACCTTGATTGACTTGCCACCAATACCGGCACGGGTTTGGAAGATGTTGCACCGTTGGTCTTCCATAGCTTGAGGTTGAGTTGTTAGCACCCTTGCTACCACACGCGAGGGGCTTGGGTCATGCACACATAAGAGAGGGTCTTCTCCACTTTCTTCATCATAATCTTCTTCATTGGCGACGGCGGCTTGTACAAGCGCTTCATATTCGCCTTCACTTAGCGTCTCTATGTCGCCATTCTCCATAGTGATCATGACCTTGGTGTTCTTGCACTCGAAGGACTTGTGGCCTTGTGCGCCACACTTGAAGCAAGTGACATTAGAGGGTCCCGTAGAAGCCTTTGAGGAGGCGGTGGAGGACACTGTTTGCTTAATACGACTTTGGATAGTCGGTTGCTTTGATGGTGTAGAGGACACGTCGGGCTTGACACTTGTTGGAGGAGGTGTTGTAGCGAGCTTGGAGGTGAAGTATGACTTGGACATGGAGTACTTGATGTCCTCATTCACTTGGCGCTCGGCTTTGGAGGCTTGGTGAACCAATTCAACCATGTTAGAGTATTGTTGGAACTCCACAATTCTCCTAATGGGGTAGTTGAGTCCATTGAAGAATCTAGCGATGGTTTGGTTCTCGGACTCTTGGATGTTTGCTCGCATCATAGTTAACTAGATCTCTTTGAAGAACTCCTCAACGGTCTTGGTGCCTTGCTTCAATTTTTGGAGTTTGTTGAAGAGGTCGGTCATGTAGTGTGTTGGGACAAAGCGAGCTTGCATCTCTTCCTTCATCTCTTCCCAAGTGTCAATTGGAGGTTCACCCTTTTCTTCTCTTAGCGTGAGGACTTGCTCCGACCAAATGTTGGCGTAGTCTTCAAACTCAAGAGATGCCATGGCCACTTTCTTGGCACTGGAGTAGTTGTGGATGCGGAAGATCTTGTCAACCTTGAGTGCCCATGAGAGGTAGGCCTCGGCATCGTCTTCACCTTTGAACTTGGGCATGTTGAACTTGAGCTTGCCGAACATGTTCTCTTCATCTTCCAAATTCCTTCGGCGAGGACGGATGCCTTCATCTCTTGCGGCTTGAGGTGGTAGAGGAGGTCTTCCACGGCCAACCATAGCATTGGGTTGGCGGTGGAGTTGAACACTAGCTTCACTTGGTTCACGTTGATGATGTTGTTGAGGCTCTTGACGAGGGTGTTGACGATGTCCAAGAATGGCCCTCTCATCTTGATCATGTTGCGGTTCTCCTCGTCCTCGTTGGTCATGGCGAGGGTAATTACGGAGATCACGCCTCGGTGGATCTTGATGCGGTTCCATGTTGTGGATGACGTTCTCATGGGGTTGGTCGTCACGCCCATGGTGGACATGGCGATCCGCTTGATGACGACCTTGGTGAAGAACTTGTTCTTGTGGAGGACGTTCATGAGGGCGAGCATGGCGATGGAATTCTCCTCGCCTTGAGTTGGAGCGAGAGTCTTCATGATGAGCATGTGGGCGACGAGGTCGATGATGGTCTCCATTCCTTGAGTCGGAGCTTGAGGACGTATGGCGATCATGAGAGTAGTAATCTTGTGACGAGGTTGATGATGATGAGGAAGTAGAGCAATGTCGATGTCGGCGGCCCAAGTTGTTGATGGCGCGCTCGAGACTATCCATGCGCCGCTCCATGTTTGCATCATTGGTTCACTTGGGAGAAGTTGTGGGCCACTTCTTCATATTGCTCGTCGATGCGTGTCTCGAACAATGTGAGTTGCTCCTTGAACTATTGGCGTTGTGTCCATAGATTGTGTTGGGTAGCCAACCGCTCGGTGTTGCGTAGGACTTCATCCTCTCTAGCTTCATGTCCTTGCCTATCCATGATAGCAAGACAAGAACTATGTTGTGGATGTTAGTGGAAGAAAACTACCTCGCACTCTTACCTTGGTGTGATAGAATTGAGGCAATCAACCAAAACTAGAGAAAAACCAATTGTATCGGGTACACACGCAAAGCCACACGCAAAAGCTAGCAAATATGGTGTTAGGTGAGTGTGGTGGAAAGCCAAAATATGAAATCCAAAATTAACTATGTTGTTAAAGGTGGGTAAGGTCCAAAAATCAAGTGTCAAAAGTGGAGATCACTATAAACACGGAAAAGTTGTGGAACGCACACACGGGATAAGCGGGGTTAGTGTGACCAAGGAATGAGCGGAAAAACAAAAACCTATATGCAAGGTGGTGCTCGGTGTCACACTAACACAAGAAGAGATCAAAGCTTGGTTGCAATTGGAGAGACAACAAGATTCACACGCGACCTCTCTTCTCTTCTCTCTCTTTTGCTTAAAAGCTTTGTACTCTTTTGTATATGGTGGCACACTCACTCTTTTGTATCGATGGTGGAACTTGCACTCTTTTGTATGTATGGTGCTACTTTGCACTCTTTTTGTGTTTTTGTTGCTTTTTCTCACACTATGTTAGCGTTAGCCTCGCCTTTTCTATCTTGTCACACGAGTTCTTGCTTATAAGCTTGACTCCACACTACACACACACCTCACAATCGGGGCCACGTGCAATGTCTCGCAACACTTGATAAGCAATGCTCGATAGGATAGATCGCAAAAAGAAGAGGGGTGAAAAGGGAAATGCAAGTTATACCTAAGATGTGTAGGCGGTGATGAACACGCAACTTGCGATGATGGTGGTGGTGGTGGTCGGCGGTGGTGTTAGTACCCGAATCCGGTCTGGGGGCCGGTCTGGCCGGGCCTGGGGCCGGCTGGTCCGGTCGGTCGGCCGGTCGGCCGGGTTCTGGGCCGGCCGGTCCGGTCTGTCAGCCGGTGCTCAACCGGCTGCGCGAGTTTCTCTCTCCTGTTCTTCCCCAAACCAAAGCCAAAAGATCAAATCGAAGGGAAACGGAAGAATTGGAGGCTAAAAGGTGGGGGAAATAGTAGATCAACACTAACAACACCAAATCCACGGATCAAAACCACCAAAAACTCAACAAAATCGTAGATCCATCCAAAGGCAATTTAGGGCTATTTTTTGGTTTTTGGAAAATTTTCTAGAGACAAAATTGGGTGGGTGGGGGGTCAAATTCGTGGTAACCAAGAGCTGCTGATACCATATGATGAGGTCTAAGACCTTGTGTGTGGCCCGATCTCACGATTGACCCAAATCAAAAGGGGGAAAAGAGGGAGAGGAGGAAGAACACGAAGAACACGAAGAACAAACACACGCACGCCAACCCGATACAATCGAATTCTTACTCTCGTGGCTCGATGGACCACGCCAATAGAATCAACCCGGAAGAGACACGAAGTAGAATTCCGAGAGGAGAGATCGGTGTTGGAGACGGAGACCGTTGAGGGAGAGAGTGGAGCACACTAGAATCTCACTCACAAGTATCCAAATCCTCAACAAGAGTAGCCTTGATTACAAAGGGGATCTAACCCTAGGGAGACAAAGCTCAAAAGTAGTTTCAAGCTCAAATTATGTCTAAAGAGGTAAAGGGGGCATCCTGGGTCCTTATATAGGCCTACAAGGCGACACATGGCGAAAAGGTACGGAGTACACGACTTAAGCAGTTTTGACAAGGCGATTCAACGAAACCGGTCAGGAGCCCGGTCAGACCGGCCCTGGGACCGGGGCGTCCGGTCCAGACCGGGCCCTAGACCGAAGGGTGACCGGAGGGGGGTCCCGGAGGCGCAGTAACGAGCCCGGTTGCCATCAGCGGAGAATCCGGTTTGGACCGGGGTCGCCCGGTCAGAGATCCGGTCAGACCGGACCTGGGACCGGCGCGTCCGGTCCAAACCGGGTCCTGGGCCGGATGGTCACCAACGAGGGGTCCCGGAGCCCCTGGATCGCGCCCAGTTGGCACCGGTCAGGGGTCCTGATGTAGCCCTACCCAAGGTCGACACTACATCAAGACCGACAAGCCCTCCTCGTGGTCCAATGACACGAGCTCGAGCCCAAGCCCTACGCCAAGAGGTGAATTCGCTCCTCTCCATGTATGCTTTTGACACTCCTTTGGATGGCTTGCTACTTCATGCCAATACCCTATGTTCAATCAGGTACATCGACCAAGAAGCGAGCCATGAAGGCCAAGCCAATGGAGAGAGAGCTGGAAACGAAGAAGATGGAGCTACAGCGCCCCAGCCGGAACTTCCGCCCTCCAGGACCGGAACTTCCGGCCGGATGCCTCCCGGATGCTCTCAAGATGCGTCCCGGCGCCCGGAAACGGGGTCCAGCCGGAACTTCCGCCCCGAAGGACCGGAACTTCCGCCCACCGGAACTTCCGCCCAAGTTCCGCCCAAGTTCCGAAAGTCGTCGAAAACCTTACTGGATGTTACTGCGGGACAATGGCGCATTTCCGGAACAAGGCCGGAACTTGGCCGGAACTTCCGCCCCGACCGGAACTTCCGCCCCTCCAGACCGGAACTTCCGCCCCTGACCGGAACTTCCGCCCATGATGACCGGAACTTCCGCCCCAGCGAACTTCAGCACAACAGCACTTTTAGTTGTAACTTATCCCTTCGCCCCACCTACTATATATAGCCTAGTTGGCTCAGATCTGAGATTAGACTTGATGTAAGAGAAACATGAGCTATGCTCCTTCCCGCGGGAAACCCTTCTAGATCTACGAATCTACGAAGTTATCTACTCTTCTAGGCGGTTGATCTCTTCCATTCTAGGAATTCTAGTGTTTTGGATCTTTTGCTTTTGCAATTCTATCTATTTGCACTCTTTTCCTCTTTGGAACTCTATCGATTGCTATTGCCAACCTTTTGTGAGGGATTCTACTCCTTGTGGGTCTTTTTCTTGCAATTCCGTTGGGTTGGTGTATCGGGCCAACGAAGAACAACCGGTTGTGTGTGTGTGTTGCGTTTGTATCTTCGATCCACCCCGCCATCCACCCACGTTCTTCGTGTTCATCCACCTTCCCCCACGAATCCCATCCAAATCCGTGAAGATCGGGCACACCCGTAGGCTTAGCCACATCATATGGTATCAGCAGCTCTTAGGTTGCCACGGATTTGACCCCCACAGCCCCCAATTCCACCAATTTCGCCCAAAAATTTTCTCAAAAAATTTTCCCAAAAAAATAGCCCCAAATTGGCCTTGGATCGATCTCGCGATTTGTTGAGTTTTTGGTGGTTTTGGTCCAATAGAAACTTGTCTTTGGTGTTGATCTGCAATTCCCCCACCTTCCCACCGCTTCTAGTGCCAAATTTTCCTCGAATTCGAAGGATTTCGGCCCGGATTTCCGCCCAAATCGACGAACAGCCCGCAGATCTGATTGCGACCGGAAGTTCCGCCCGGCAGGACCGGAAGTTCCGCCCCTCAGGACCGGAAGTTCCGCCTGGCCGAAATTTTGACAGCAACCTTCGTTTTTCGTTTTGGTACTAACCCACTTGTGTTTGGACTTCGGTTTGTGTGCCATTTCAGCAACCACAAAGCTTCCGCAACATCGACAACGACGACGGCACCCCGAAGATCCAAGCGGTTCTTTTGACACCTCCACCATAGCAAGTACAAGGTCGTCGGCCACCATCATCAAGTGGTATAACTTGCTCCTAACTTGTAGCCTTAGCCTCTTTTGCGTACCTTTCCTATCGAGAGTGGCTTTCTAGTGTTGCGAAGCATTGCGCAAGCGTCCCGACCGTGAGGGTGTGCGTGTGTTGAGCAAAGCTACGAAGCAAGCTCGTGTGAAAAGATAAGCAAAAGAAGTGTGACATACTTACATAGATAGTAGCATCCTTGCATAGTGAGAAAAAGAAAGAAAAAAAAATACAAAAAGAGAAAAGAGTGTGCGTTACCTATACACAAAAGAGTCCAAAGCTTATAAGCAAAAGAGAGAAAAGAGAAGAGAGGCGTCTTGCGCAAATCTAGTTGCTTCTCAATTTTGCAACCAAGCCACGGTCTCTCTTGTGTTGGCGTGACACCGAGCTAGTAGTCTTCGCTAGGACCAATTTTGTTCGTGCTCATTTTCCAAGTCGCGCTAACCCCATTTTGTCCCACGCGTGTGTTCCACCTTGTGTATGCCTTTTGTGATCACCGCCTTTGACTTGTGACTTTTGGATCTTACCCACTTTTGACAATAGACTTTTCGTTTGGTTCTTCCATTTGGCTTTCCACATCCATACCTAACACCATATAGAGTTTTTGGTTTTGTGTGTGTGCATACATATCGGTTGCCCTCCGCCTTGAAACACCTTTTCGATTTTGGTTTCCAAGTTTTGACCCTTTTGGTAGTTTTCCTTCCACCATATATACACCAATCCTATAGACTAATATGGATAGTGAGGATGAACCTACGGAGGACGACATGGAGTCCGATGATTGTGATAGCTCCGCAAGCACCGCGGATATGGAGGACCATGGGGAGCCCGACACCGACTATGGCTCCACATGCATTGGCGACATGACCGACATCGAGCATCCCTACACCGACCATGACTCGCCAAGCATGGACAACATGGTGGACAACCACTCCGAGCTCGACTACGGCCACGACGACATGGTTGAGCACATCCTCGACCACGACTACGACCACGACGACATGGTTGAGCACTACCTCGACCACGACTACGACCACGACGACATGGTGGAGCACTACCTCGACTACGACTACGACACCATGATGGAGCACCGCACCGAGCACTACCTCGACTACGACACCACGATGGAGCATAGCACCGAGCACTACCTCGAGCACGACATCGACACCATGGTGAAGCCTAGCTTCGACCCCACCTTGAACAAGACCGGTGCCCACAAGTTCCCCATCTTGGCTAATGGAACTACATATGAAGATAGAGGACCTCCAAGACGGCGCAACCATGAGAGTGCATATGCACATGATCATCTACGTCGAGCTCATCCTATGAAACACCAAGAGCGCCCCCCTCATGATCGCCATCGACACTCTCCTCCAAGCTCAAGAAGGCGCCACAAGCAAAGTGCCAAGCCTCATGAACCATCATCTAGGCATGCCGAGGATCGTCATCGACACAAATCACCTCATGATCATCATCGACCATCACCACCTCATGACCACCATCGACATGCATCACCACATGACCGTCGCCGACACAAGTCACCTCATGATCGTCGTCGACCATCACCACCTCATGACCACCATCGACATACATCACCACATGACCATCACCGACACAAGTCACCTCATGTTCGCCATCGACCAACACCTACCAAGGATCTTCGACGACACCCCCCAAGACATGGTGATGATGCAAGAAGACGAGATCCTCGACATGAAGCGGCCAAGGCTACAAAGAACAACAACACCAACCATATGGTGTCCACAAAGCCTAGCGCCACCACCAAAATGGCATCTCCAAGACCGCCTACACATGAGAAGATCTCCAATGGTGCGAGACAAGACGCTACATCAACAAGGAAGATGGTGGCAAGTGCAAATAGAGAGGAACCACATCTCATGGTGCCTCTCCCTCCTACCGCCACCACCACAATGGCGCCTACAAGAAGCTCAAGCCCCAAGATGAAGACCATGGAGTCTACACTTCAAGATGAAGAACGGTCTACACAACTTTATGCCAACATGACAATGATTTGTCCACCAAGACCACGTAGCTCCCAATGCTTTCGTTGCACACAAGACGGTCATCATCTTTGGGAATGCCCCAATCTCCATTGTGATGTGTGCACATCCAACAAGCACATGACATGGGAGTGCAACACACCTCAAGCCCACAAGCTCTACTTCGCCCAATTGGATGCCCAATTCGCCAACAAGACACTTCAAGATACCATCATCTTCAAAGAATGGTGCAAGGCAATGGACAAGATGACGACTATGAAGCCCACACTTCAAGATGGAGTTGAGAAGGTTGAGCATGGGATGATCCCTTCAACCAAGGTGGCGAATGGAGTTGAGAATGGTGAGCATGGGATTCTCCCTTCACCCACGGAGGCGCATGGAGTTGAGATGGTTGAGCATGGGAAGTTCCCTTCAACCACGGAGGCGCATGGAGATGAGCAAGTCGAACCTACTCCTACATGCTTGATTGATGAGTTGGTACCAACCCCATGTGAGCATGAGAGCCACTTAGCCCACTTGAGCGAGAGTGATAATGAGTTGAGTGACTTCCACCCCATATGTGAGTTTGAGTGCTTCCATTTAGAGGACATGAGTGATACACAAAGTGAGTTGAGAGAGGTAGATAATAGGTCCATGGAGGACATCGCAATTGCTAACACATTAACCTCTCCCTCGTTTGTGTCTTCTTATGTTGCACTAGGTTCCACGGAGGACGAGTTCCCGGTCATGGAGAAGATGTACATGGTGCATGAAGATGATGATATCACACCATGCTTACAAGAAGTCAACGATGTCGACCACATGGATCCTACCACTTCCACAACACCTACCTCAAATGAGTCGGACTACAAAGGTACCTATATGGGTGTTGATGATGCCATGATCCCACTAGTGGACATGATGACTTATGAGTGCATGCATGATCTTGAGGATACAATTGCTATGCCACATGCTTCGTTCATTCCTCCATGTGATGCTTTGCTTGATAACATTGTTGATCATGTGGGTATGCTTGCTTGTGACAATATGATCATGCCATGCTATGAGTGTTTCAATATAAATCCCATTGCATGCAACTTGTTGAACAATTTGTCTTTCCCATGTGATGCTTTGCTTGATAACATTGTTGATCATGTGGAATTACTTGCTTGTGACAATATGGTCATGCCATGCTATGAGAGTTTCACTTTCTCTCCTATTGCTTGCAATATGTCGAACAATTGCTCTTTACCATGTATTGCTTGCAATGAAAATGATGATGCTAATGCTTGTGTTGTGACACCCTTGATGAACAATTGCTCTTTCTATAGGGTTGTCGACAACAATGATAACATGTTAAACATGCTTTGCCCCAAATGTTTACACTATTCCATGTTCCTTGCATCCAAGATTGTGAATAATGACTCTTTCTTATGCTTGGTATGCAAGAATGCTTATTTCATTGTCCATGAGATGGCCCCCATAGCCTTCTCAATTTTTGATGATCCTAAGTTACCACATGCCATGAATGCACCTTCTTGCCATATGCACCATCACCATGCATTTCATACTATCTTGCTTGACACTAATGGTGATGTGCACAAGACATGGAACATCATGATGGATGATGTATTCATCTACCATGCACACACGCTTTTTGTTTTCTCCATTGTGTGTATAGGTACCCGAACGACAACATCCACCGCCACGGAGCATGAGTTGACGACACGTGCCATCGAGAGCTACCCCACCAAGGACAAACTCCATCACCAAACCCGCGGGATTCAAACCAAAGGGGAGAACATCCGACTACAAGGACTACAAACAACCATCACCACGGACCAACACATGTGCTTCATGAACTCCAATGGTACAACCCTCAAGACCAAGTACATCATCAACATCAAGGATAAGATGCCATGTCAAGGAGATGAAGACACTTTAGAGTCGAGGACGACTCTTTCCCAAGGGGGGGGAGATGATGTAGCCCTACCCAAGGTCGACACTACATCAAGACCGACAAGCCCTCCTCGTGGTCCAATGACACGAGCTCGAGCCCAAGCCCTACGCCAAGAGGTGAATTCGCTCCTCTCCATGTATGCTTTTGACACTCCTTTGGATGGCTTGCTACTTCATGCCAATACCCTATGTTCAATCAGGTACATCGACCAAGAAGCGAGCCATGAAGGCCAAGCCAATGGAGAGAGAGCTGGAAACGAAGAAGATGGAGCTACGGCGCCCCGGCCGGAACTTCCGCCCTCCGGGACCGGAACTTCCGGCCGGATGCCTCCCGGATGCTCTCAAGATGCGTCCCGGCGCCCGGAAACGAGGGTCCAGCCGGAACTTCCGCCCGAAGGACCGGAACTTCCGCCCACCGGAACTTCCGCCCAAGTTCCGCCCAAGTTCCGAAAGTCGTCGAAAACCTTACGGGATGTTACTTGCGGGACAATGGCGCATTTCCGGAACAAGGCCGGAACTTGGCCGGAACTTCCGCCCACGGCCGGAACTTCCGCCCCTCCAGACCGGAACTTCCGCCCCTGACCGGAACTTCCGCCCATGATGACCGGAACTTCCGCCCCAGCGAACTTCAGCACAACATCACTTTTAGTTGTAACTTATCCCTTCGCCCCACCTACTATATATAGCCTAGTTGGCTCAGATCTGAGATTAGACTTGATGTAAGAGAAACATGAGCTATGCTCCTTCCCGCGGGAAACCCTTCTAGATCTACGAATCTACGAAGTTATCTACTCTTCTAGGCGGTTGATCTCTTCCATTCTAGGAATTCTAGTGTTTTGGATCTTTTGCTTTTGCAATTCTATCTATTTGCACTCTTTTCCTCTTTGGAACTCTATCGATTGCTATTGCCAACCTTTTGTGAGGGATTCTACTCCTTGTGGGTCTTTTTCTTGCAATTCCGTTGGGTTGGTGTATCGGGCCAACGAAGAACAACCGGTTGTGTGTGTGTGTTGCGTTTGTATCTTCGATCCACCCCGCCATCCACCCACGTTCTTCGTGTTCATCCACCTTCCCCCACGAATCCCATCCAAATCCGTGAAGATCGGGCACACCCGTAGGCTTAGCCACATCAGGTCCGGTCTGGACCGGGTGGCCCGGTCAGGGGGCCGGTCGCGCCGGGTCCTGGGCCGACTGGCTCCCTCACTTCCTTGGTGCGCTTCGCATGACGTCGAGTCCAGCTCCGCGTCCATCTTCACGTCCGGCTGCTCCTCTCCTTCTCTTGACCATGGTGTGTCCTCCTCTCCGGGGTCTTGATGCACCTTGTACCTAATAACACAAAGCGTGTCGGCATAAGGTAGCAATCCATCCAGTGGGGTACCGAGATCGAGGGTAGTGAGGAGCGAGTTCACCTTATCATGTAGAGCTTTGACTCGAGCCCGTGTCATCGGTCCACTTGGGGGACTTGTTGGTCTTGGTGTAGTGTCGTCGGTGAGCGGGGCTACATCAGTTTCGGATCGTGACGTGAAGTTTATGAGATACTTCTGGAAGACACTTTGGAGAAAGCTGGGGACGAAGCTACTTTTCAGTACTACTTGTCATCCCCAAACTGATGGTCAAACTGAAGTGGTGAATAGAACACTGTCACAACTGTTGAGATCCATGATCAAGAAGAACCTGAAGGAGTGGGAAGATTGTTTGACGCATGTGGAGTTTGCTTACAACAGGGCGGTACATTCTACCACAGAGCTGTGTCCTTTTGAGGTGGTGTATGGTTTCAAACCCATTACTCCGCTTGATTTGTTGCCTCTACCCATACATGAGTGATACGGGGCGACCTTCGGTCTTCACCGCATCATGTGCTTCATCGCCAAGACGGCACGCAAAGGTGAATCTTCTCCTTTACGCGTGCCTCGAATCGCCTATTTGGGACAATATACTACTTCATACTTCGTCATATCTTGATGATAGGAACTCGACGACAAGTACGGAGGGAAGAGAGTATGCCATGGAGACCCGAGGACGCAAGGCCGATGTCACGGAAGCATGGAAGAGAAGGAGAAAGAGGAGCTGGACGCTCCAGGCCGGAACTTCCGCCCCTCATGGCCGGAACTTCCGCCGTCAGCGACCGGAACTTCCGCCCTCAGCGACCGGAACTTCCGCCCTCAGCGACCGGAACTTCCGCCCTCAGCTACCGGAAGTTCCTCCCCTCATGACCGGAACTTCCGCCCTCAGCGACCGGAACTTCCGCCCTGTCGAGCCTCAGCCAGATCTCAGCCCCTTTTGGCTTGTAACTTACCCCTTCGGCCCCCTACCTATAAATAGGCACCTACCCCCACCTTCATGAGGGAGAGATGATGTTTAGATGAATTGGCTTATGCCTCTATTATCCCTTTGTGGATTTGGGTAACCCCCACCTTAGATTAATTTCTATTGTACCACCCGGGCTCCTTATCGAATCATATTGTATCTCTTTGGTGACTTCTACTAATCTTGGTCTTTTGCTTGCACTTCTACCTTTGGGTCTTTTGCTTGCACTTCTATCAATTTTGGTCTTTTCACCCTTCTAGATATATAGGATCTTTGATTCGTCGATCTTTTTGCGGGACTTCTTGATACGTCCAAAACGTATCAACTTTCCCGAACACTTTTGCTATTGTTTTGCCTCTAATTTGTGTATTTTGGATACAACTAACACGGACTAACGCTGTTTTCAGCAGAATTGCTCTGGTGTCTCGTTTTTGTACAGAAATCCAACTTTCAGGAAAATCCTCGGAATTTATGCAAAAGGTCTTATTTTCCCAGAAGAACCACGGAGCCAGAAGGGCAAGCCAGGTGGAGGCCCGAGGCCCCCACACACTAGGCCGGCGTGGCCCAGGAGGGGGGCGCGCCGCCCTATTGTGTGGCCCCCTCGGCTGGCCTCTGACGCTCTCCTCTGGACTACTTAAGGGTTTCGATCTAAAAACGCGAGACGGGAAGTCGAAGTCGCCAGAAACCATCCAGTACGCCGCCACCATCGCGAAACTCCGTCTCAGGACCAGAAACTCCGTTCTGGCACCTCGCCGGGACGGGGAATTGGAGGAGATCATCGCCATCATGATCACCGACGCCTCTCCATCGACCAGCCATGTTTCCCCCATCCATGTGTGAGTAATTCCCCCGCTGTAGGCTGAAGGGGATGGTAGGGATTGGATGAGATTGGTCATGTAATAGCATAAGATTGTTAGGGCATAGTGCCTAGTATCCGTAATTGGTACTTTTATGATATTGTTGCAACTTGTTATGCTTAATGCTTGTCACTAGGGCCCGAGTGCCATGATTTCAGATACTGATCATGTTATTGTTTCATGATGATATGCATTGTTTTATGATCTTACCCGCAAGTTGTATACACATGTTGCTGTCCGGAACCGAGGCCCCAAAGTGACGGAAATTGGGACAACCGAAGGGGAAGGCGGTGATATGAGGATCACATGTGTTCACGGAGTGTTAATGCTTTGCTCCGGTGCTCTATTAAAAGGAGTACCTTAATTTCCGATAGATTCCCTAGAGGCCCGGCTGCCACCGGCTGGTAGGACAAAAGATGTTGTGCAAGTTTCTCATTGCGAGCACGTACGACTATATATGGAACACATGCCTATTGATTGATTAGTACTTGGATACCGTTTTATTATTATCAGCAAATGCCCTGCCTTGATTGTTACATGAGTTTCTCTCATCCATGCAACGCCCGTTCATCCATCCCTGTGCCTACAGTATTTTAATCTTGCTGTTTACTATAATCACTACTGCTGTCTTTGTTACTCTGCTGCTATTTCACTACTGCTACCATTGTTCAAAAAATCGGCCGATCAGCCGATTACTAGTCCGTTTAATCGGTACTCGGATGGTGACCGTGTAGAATAAGTAGAATCGGCTGGGTTACTCGTTGGAACCTTTTAATCGGTCTGACAGCGATTAAACGGGAATCTCCGATTAACTGCGCAGCCGAAAGAGTCCAAATTTCGACCCCACCCACTCCCAGATTCTTTGATCTTTCCTCTGCCCTCGATTTGGGTTGGGTGAGCGCGTTTAGGCGCCGCCACTGCAGATCGAAACCGCCGCCGCCCCGATGCTCGTCTCCGGCGGAGGGATCTAGTCCATACCGAGCTTGCCCGCCGGCCCGTGCTTTATTTCCTTGTCGCCATCCCTAGGGGCAGGTCCAGGCGGCTTCTCGCCGGCACCACCATGTCCGACCGCCTGGATCTTCTCTCCATCTCCCTTCCTTGCTCAATTGGTCCAGCTGCTCTCTGGCGCCAAGTCATCCTCTACCCGCTCGGCTGTTGGAGTAATTTCTCCCAACTCCACTGTTCCAATCTCTAGATCAATCCAGGCCTGATTTCCTCCTATTCCTCTCATTCACGGTCAAGTTGCTGAACGGTAGTCTAGTCTAGTCTAATCAATCGGAGTCTAGTACATAGCGATTGGTGCAGATCATGTCGTTCTAGTATAGTCTAGTGTAAATGACTGCTGCCAATTTTATTTTGTATGGTGTTCAGCATGGTCTTGCATGTTGAATTTCTGCCCATTTTATTTCTGTACGGTGCTCCATGCTACCATTTCTATTTTTCTATGTTGAATTTCTACCAATTTTTGCAATACATGATGCCTCTGTTGTCATGTTTTTTTAGGAGTACAAACTCATTCATTTACTCATCAGGTTTCGTACTAGCTAGAGTTTCCATTTGGTGAAATATTAGGAGTAGCAGAGTTTCCGACTGGTGAAAAACACATCTGATTGACACCAACCGACTGAATCCAGCTAGAGTTTCCATTTGGTAAGGTATTAGGAGCAATAGAGATCTAGTCCTTATCATAGGTGAGAAGAAACGTTACTGATCTTTCAATGGTTTCTTCAACCATGTACATGACTGGTTGTGGTGCTTCTCTGTGTAAGGCGGCTTTTGAGGCCCCACAAAAGAAGAAGCTGAAAGAAAAGCAAACAGAACAAGTAGATCAAATGAAAACTGAAAGAAAAGCATACCTAAAAAAAATTGAAAGAAAAGCAGGCTGGAAGAAAGCAAGTAGAAAAAAGTGACACCTTCAGGATTTACAATCCTATTCCTATCATTTTTATTTTGGTTTTGAGAGAAGTAAGGTTTATTTGTTGGACATCGTTACGTAATATGGATCTCTGTGATGCCCTTTTGCAAGGTTTACTTGTTCAATATGGTATATTTTAGTGCTCGTAACCCGCAATTTTGAAAAAATCATCACCGATTAATAGTCGACCGATTAAATCAGTTAATAGGCCGATTTCCGATTAATCCCTAAACTCAAGCTGACCGAGCAGTTAACGATTACCGATTTCCTGAACATTGACTGCTACTGCTATAAAACTGTTACTACTGATAAACTCTTGCGAGCAAGTCTGTTTCCAGGTGCAGCTGAATTGACAACTCCGCTGTTAAGGCTTTCAAGTATTCTTTGTCTCCCCTTGTGTCGAATCAATAAATTGGGTTTTACTTCCCGCGAAGACTGTTGCGATCCCCTATACTTGTGGGTTATCAAGACTATTTTCACGGCACCGTTGCCTGGGAGCATAGCTTTATTTGGAAGTTCACTTGGATTGATATTGTTCGCTGCAAATTCTCCATCATGGGTAAACCTCGCGATACTAAAGTCGCCATATTACCATCCACTACAAGAAAAGGTACAACTCTCGAGTACCTCTGCTTGCTCTTGATTCACCATCCGTGATAGATAAACTTGTTTCACCACCACAAGCTTCACATCGCTGGTACTTCTGCTGAATTTGAAAATTCCTCTTATAATTTTGATGATGCTTCTGCTGTGCTTGATAATGATGGTTCGTTAGGATCTTTTCTAGATGCTACAATTGCTAGGTCTAGACAAATTGAAAATACTGAAACTCCTAATGAAAATGCTGGTACACCTGTTAATTCACCTGAGTCTGTTGAATACTATAGTGATGATCTTGATGAAGATTATGTGGAACTTGATGATGATTTTATTGATAAATGCAATGCTACTACTGATGCAAGAAAAATTAAAAAGTTTCTTGCACAACATACTGTTAGATATAAACTGTCTCCTGATCCTAAATTTGCCACATCTCCTATAAACATTAAGGATAAAGATTATGATTTTTCTCTTGATTTATCTCATATATCTATTGTTGTAAGACACCCTTTTGTGGTACTGAAAAAGAAAGTGTTGTAGAACACATGAATGAGCTTTCTACTTTGAGTAGCTTGTTTTCTGATGATGTTAAGATGCGTACTTATTTTGTTGCTAAATTTTTTCCTTTCTCATTAAAGGATGATGCTAAAACTTGGTATAATAGTTTGCCTCCTGGTTCTATTGATAGTCCAAGTGGTTTGCTTGATGTTTTCTTTCGGAAATACTTTCCTGCTAGTGCTCAACATATTGCTTTGCAGAAAATTTATAGCTTTGACCAGGAAGATGGAGAGAAATTGCCTGAAGCTTGGGCGAGATTTTGCTCGGCCTGGACATGATTTGGAAAAGCATGATTTACTTGATATATTTTATAGTGGACTAACCATTGAGTCTAGGGCATACCTGGATAGTTGTGCTGGTTGTGTTTTCAGGAAAAGAACTCCAGATGAAGCGGAAGAATTATTGGCTAAAATAGGCCGGAATCATGATGATTGGGCTACACCTGAACCAACTCCGACACCAATGTTGAAGAAGAGGGGTATGATTAAATTAAATGATGAAGATATGAGGGAAGCCAAGAAATCTCTTAAAGAGAAGGGTATTAAACCCAAAGATGTGAAGAATTTACCTCCCATAGAAAATTTATGTAAGATAACTCCCCCTTCATCAATGATTGAGGTACACTCTCTTCAACGCTTTACTAGGGAAGATATTCCGTATTCAAAACCTCTCGCACAATGCTTAGATGAGTTTGATAATTATATTGTTAAGCAAAATAATTTTAATATGAGAGTAGAGAATCATTTAATGGAAAATTCTCGAGATATTAGTGAATTGCATGGTATTGTGGAGAGAACCTCCAATGATGTTAAGATGCTTGTTAAACATTTTCATTTGGTTCAAACTCAAATTGATCAACTCACTAAAGTGCAAAATGACTTGTTAAAAAATAGTTCTAAAGAAAAACATGCTTATGAAGTAACAACTAGAGGTGGTGTTTCTACTCAGGATCCTCTATATCCTGAGGGGCATCCCAAAAGAGTTGAACAAGATTCTCAACGAACTAAAGAAACTAGTGCTCCTTCTAAGAAAAAGAAAAAGAAATATAAAAATGTTGTACAATCCTCTAAACCTGTTAATGATCCTAATAGTACTTCTATTTCTGATGCTGAAACTGAAAGTGGTAATGAACATGATAAAGATAATGATAAGAATGATACTTCTGATAAAGAAGAGGTTGAAGATGAACCTGAAAAGCATGCTAAAAATAAAAAGTACACTAAAGAAGATTTTATTGCTAAGAAACATGGTAATGAAAGAGAACCTTGGGTTCAAAAGCAAATGCCTTTTCCTGCTAAGAAACTAAAATCAAAGGAAGAAGAACACTATAACAAATTTTTTGATTGGATGAAACCTTTGTTTTTGCAAATCCCTTTGACTGATGCTATTAAATTGCCTCCTTATTCAAAGTATATGAAAGATATTGTCTCTAACAAAAGGAAAATTCCTAATGAAGAGATTTCCACTATGCTCGCTAATTACTCTTTCAATGGCAAGGTTCCAAAGAAGTCTGGGAGACCCGAGTATACCGACTATTCCTTGTTCCATTAAGAATAATTATGTTAGAACTGCTCTATGTGATTTGGGAGCAGGAGTTAGTGTGATGCCTTTTTCTCTTTACAAGAGACTTGATCTAGATAAATTGATACCAACTGATATATCTCTGCAAATGGATGATAAATCTACTGCTGTTCCTGTTGGTGTATGTGAGGATGTTCCTGTTCAAGTTACTAAAAATTGCTTAATATTAACTGATTTTGTTGTGTTGGAAATGCCCGAAGATGATAATATGTCTATTATTCTTGGAAGACCCTTTCTTAACACCGCAGGGGCTGTTATTGATTGCAATAAAGGAAAAGTCACTTTCAATGTTGATGACAAGGAGCATACTGTTTATTTTCCCAAGAAGATCGATAAAATATGTGGAGTTAATACAATTTCTAATTTGAGATCTATCAAAGTGGGAGATATTGATTGTCCAATATATGAGCCTAAAGAAGAATATCAAACTCTTGTGATTGGATCCGTATCAATACAATACAAGGTAACATGATTGATTTGAGGTTTAATTCTTCTTATGTTATGTAAAATTTATTTGGTGGCAAGACTTGATCACCCTTGTTAACAAATATATTTTATATGCATAGAAGAGCTAAACAACATTTCTTTCTTCCTCCACTTGTTTTACTTGCTGTAGCACTTTTGTTTTGTAAAGTTCTTTAATTAATTAGAGATTTCAAAATCTTTTTCTGCCCAGTAATAATAAATTAATACCCAGAAATGTGCATTTTTCAAAGTTTTCAAAAATTCACAAAAATTATACCGTTGGTCTTATTTTCGAAAAGGCACCTGGGAGCACCTGGGGATGACCAGTGGGGCACCCCAGGGTGGGAAGGGGGGCGCGCCACCCTGTTGTGTGGGGCCCTCCTTGCCTCACCACTTCATCTTTTCCTCCCACTCTCTTCTCTCTCCCGAAAAAACTCGCACCAGCTTTCTCTCACTCGCGTTTCTGCTCAAGAGCTCAAGATTTCTCGATCTCTTTGCTCAGCCCAGATTTCTGTCTGAAATTTGGCACATTTGCTCTCCGGTATGTGACTCCTCCGATTATCCAAGTAGAATTTTGTTTGGTTGAGTATATCTTGAATACTTTGCTGTTGTAGGTAACATGTTTAGTGAGCTTGCATGCTTGTTCTAAGTTGTAAGAACTAGTTTTGATGCATGTTTAGTACTCTAGCAAGTTCCTATGGTAGTTTCCCTCAATTATATGTCACCAAATCAAATTTTATAATGTTTGTTGAAAAAATTCAGAAAATGGAGTGGAGTAGTCATCAACTAAATCAACAAGAATTGGAGGTGCAACAAGTCATGAGAGTTAACCGCGAGGAGGGAGTATACCCCTCTTACTACCCGTGCACAGATTTTATGAGAAGTGCAGGAATCTTGCGAGATGTTCAGGATCTAATCTTCCGTGCAGGATTGAATGATTTTGTTGTTGTTGAACCATGCCAATATGCAAAATTGACTATGTCTGTAGTGCAGGATTTTGAATTCAATTGGTCTCAATCTAACCCCATGGTTCGGTACAAAATTTATAATAAAATTGTCAACTTGCCTTTCAATGATTTTTGTGCAGCCATTAGAGTGCCGCAATGGGGATCGTGCGAGAAGATGAGGGGATCGCCGCAAGAGCTCTTGAATCTCTACAAGATGATTTGTCATGGAAGAAGCTTCTCAGAGGATGGCGGTAAAATCAGTAGTATTCAACTCCCAGCCATTCGTTATTTTGCTTATTTCATCACCAAGTGCGTTCTTGCTAGAAAGAATGCAAGTAAGTTATCTATCCAAGATTTAGCTTTTCTAGCTGCTGCATTACAAGGTGATAAGACTTATAACTTGGGAGCTTTGATAGCCTATAGACTTGCTACTAACTGATAGGGCAAAGGTGGCCGATCTTTCGATGAGACGTGGATAATTCGATTTGTTGGTGGATAATTCGATTTGTTCACAAACTTTTGTTACAAATAATTAAATCGTGGACTATTTGTAATACCAACTGATACCAGCAGTGGTTATTATACCAACTGTGGCTATTTGATATCTAAAAATGGATTCTATTATAGGTTCTGATCAACTGGACGCGACATTTTCTACTTTATCTCGCAGATTGATACTATACCAATTGTGGTCTTCGATATCAACTATGGTCTTCTTATAACTGCTATAGTTTCATAAATCATTTTCCTTCATTCAGGGGTTATTTTGCAAGAAAACCACTAGGCGACACTATGAATATAGTATCCTAAGTGATTTCCCATGCATCCCCTCTTCCATGTTGACTATGGATCTGCTTGAGCTTCACCATAATCACCAGATTTCTCACCTTCATGCTTCTCATGTACTAAAGTACTCCTCTGTTCACGTAAGCATGAGTTTCTGATTGTACTTCCTTCAGAGTATTGTGGTTACTTCCCACAACTTTACTTCCTTTCTCTGATGAACCTTCATCTTGTCTTCGGAATCTTTCAGAATTCGTCACTTCCTCACACGAATACCATTACCCTCTAGATCTATATCATCAAGTAAGAACTTGATATTGCAACATGCATTTGCATATCAAAGTCAAACTTCATGTATGGATCTAGTCAAACAATGAAAATTCAATAAAATCCAAGAAGATTCAGCTTTGTGCATATAATACACATCATCATAAGCCTGAATATGATTGTTGAGTAAGACATCTCTAAACATCAGGCTCTGATGTGTATTATAGAACACCACATAATATAGGTTTATATCGTGATACATAGCACGAATATAGGGAATTCTACTATTTGTCTCAACCTTTACCTTAATTGCACGTTTGCAATGAGATAAACTTGAAACAAAGTGGTCTAGGATAGTTAAGGTTAACCTAATTTTCTTTGGAAGTACTACTTAACTTCTATTTTGTTGAGAACTATCTCACATGATATATCTAGGTTCTAACATTGCTACCCTAAACACATACTATGGAAATATAGCTCCTATACTTCCAAGTGTTTATATCATAAAACTATGGTCATGACGTGCTTGGCACACTTCCCATTGTTTTGGAACATAATTCTTGCATTATTGTTTAGCACTTGACTTCTTATTGTACTTCTCCAAAATACTTATAATGTTCTATTCCATCACATAATGATTCTCGGGTGAATCATATATGATTAACAACTCTACCATGTAAGTAATCATATTTTATTCATATCTCTCTTCATTATCTCCCATGATTGACTCATCATGGTCTATACTACCTCATATGACTCATAGTTATCACTTACTATCAATTGTTTCACATGTCTAGATAGTTTTACTTACTCATTACTTATCTTGGTCTACATCTTCTATTGGGATATCTTAAATATCTCCATCAATTGTTATAACTCCTATTACAGGTCTGATAACTCTTACTTCATCATAACATATGTTGGTACACATCTTCCACTAGGATATCTTCCTTATGGTTGTATCCTTTCTTGGACTACCATGTATTGTATACCAACTGTGGTCTACTCATAATTATTTTAGGGTCTTAAGAGTATCCTACACAATTTGAGATTAGCTAGCTAACATTACTTAGGAAATATAGGTAGGAAATGTTGACTCAAGTGTGTCAGGATTATTCTCAAGTGAATATCCATCTCAAGTCATAAAAAGATTTGGTTCACCTAAGACAACTTCCTATAGACACTACCAATCCTATAGGTCTCCTTTAAAGGGTTTTAATCCTAAGGTCAAAGCATTTGCTCTGATACCAACTGTGGTGACCCAGCATACCACTGCATGGTGTAGTATGCAACTCTGATATAACACATATGAAACACCGTTCCACGAGTATTATATCGCTCAGAGTGGTACAACAGAAACATATGCGGGTCCAAGGCATGTCTATAGAATTACATACGTACTCGTTACGGAAGATCAGCACATGCCTCCTACTTTACAATGAGGTAAAACCGCAAATAAACTCCGTGAGAACGACTCTTAGTCTAATCCTAACACGAACTCTATTTGTAGAGTATTTAACTAGTTACGAGAGGCTATGAATAGATTCTAGCTAAATAGGAGCTAAGTTTAGGAAGCTAGTTCCTTTCTATTGCTAATCTAGGTTTCTCCTTGTTGGATGTGGTATCCGACTCCTCCGATAGGTCCTGCTTTCTTGAAGTACTTGTTGACTCCTCGGCCTTCGAGTTGCACTGTAGATCCTCCATCGTGGTCTCCATATCTAAGCAGGGGATTTAAGAGTGGGATGAGTACGAGCGTACTCAACAAGTTCATTATAGGAAAGAGGTGTTTAATGCACTAGCTACGGCATTAGACCAGAAAGTCTAATACCAATGCAAGTTTTCATAACCATTTCTTCAAAAGGTTGCTTTTATTCGGAAGAACTATGTCCGTCGACCTTCACCGGTTTACTAGAACTTCATGGAGCTCCTTTCCGGCAGCGTTCGCAGCTCCATATCCCGGAACAGGGAGTGACAGGTCACGGTTCTTTACACTCGCAGAGGTGTATTGCTTTACCCATAAGAGATCTTAACCTTGGTGCCAACCGGCGTACTCCCCGTCCACACTTCCTTTGGTGTGAGGCCCGGTATAAGGTCTAGCCAATCATGTTCCTCCGCTACCTCGAACACCCACCCTTTGTTGCATACCCCGACCCCGGGTCCTCGCCGGTCCCATTATTCCCACTCACGGGTGGACCCCGACCACGACGACAGCTTGGGACTCGTTAACCAAACTCCTTCGCCGGTAGCCGCAACCCATCATAGACCGCAATACCGTGGGGACTTAAGGCTTCCCCGAACCAACCGCTTGCACTTCGAGCGACAAGTGTCTACGGACTATGCCGTGGGGACTTAAGGCTTCCCCAGCCAACCGCTTGCCCTGACAGATACAAGTGTCTACGGTAAAGCGCATCCGTTGATGAACGAGAGGTGGAAACACTTTTGACTACTCCGTCCCACTCCGGATCTTATGGTTAACACGAGTATTACGGCACAAGAATCACTGGCGACATTTGTTGTTAATCCTAGATGGATATAAACCCTTGCAATGGAACCTCCACCATATCAACACAATCCATGGTTCCATTGCCCACCACATAGTCATATTCATAGTTATGAAAGTAGTGGTTTTGGTTTTTTATGCAATAGTGATAATTATAGTACTTTGCAAGTAATTTGATAAAGATACTCAAATGACATGAGCAAGCGATGAACTTGCCTTTCTTGACTGCAAGATTATGCAGTCAAGGTCTTTGATACGTAATAACTCCAAATTCTGAAATAGCATCATCGTCCGGTAAGGACGATGTTTAAAAGATTGGCAATGATGCAATAATGCATAAGTATGAGATGCAATCGCTCTAAGCGTGATCTAACCCCGATGATTTAGGATTGGTGGGTGGTAATGATTAGTTCAGGATGTGTTGCTCTTTTAGAGTGATTCACAAACAAGGTTCTTATTCAGGGTTGTGTAGTTTTAGAATCGTAAGCAAGTGGTAAAATGCATAGTAACAATCATACACACCCAGGAATAGTAATTGTATAATAAGTAAAGAACAGTTGTCAATTTTAATACTATGTGGCATGGTTAATGATTACTTGTTATATTATTCAAAAGAATAACTTTTGAAGAACATGTTCTTTAATAAAGAACAAGTATGATAATTTGATTGGTGGGGTTCTATGGTTGATTATGGTTTCATCTAGTTTCTGAAGTTAGTATTAGATGGATCATAACCTAGTTGGATTCATCAACATCTAGGGCTTGTAAGGTTGAATTAAGCCTGTCATTCTATGCAATTATTCAGACAAGGTTGCTATCAAGATTGGTTCATCTTGTTGGGGATAGCTAGCTAGGGTTTATAGGTCCTTATAAGCATGATTGATGATGATTATATATTTACTTCAAAAGAATAACTTTTGAAGAACATACTTCTTAAGGAATAAGACGTATTGCAATTAGGGTTGAGTTTGTCTAAGGTTTGTTATTGGATATAATAAGTAATGAATTATCTATTCCTAAATAGGATGGTTCATAATTATGAAATACTGATAGGGTTTAATGGACTATGGATATGTAATGATAATTATTGGGCATAGATGCTATTGGAGTTCATCACAATGGTGTCATGCTAATTAAAGTTACTAAAAGATGAGATCTTGATAATAAGGACTAGGGTTGATCCTATTTGATCATCTAGGTTTGATTAAGATGAACACATGGAATATTTATTTATTAATGATGGTTACTACATTTTATGTGGTCAGGGTAAACATTTAGTAGCTACTATGGTTCTATGATTCAAAATAAAGTATCATGATCACATGTTCTAACCTAGGGTTAGGGTTAGAAGCAATTTAGGGTTCATATGAATTAATGGAGCTAGGTTCCTAATGGTATTAGGTTTTAGGAATCACATGAAATGATAAGGTTATAATATCATTCCATAAAGAATTAGGGTTTCCTAATTGTCCTATAGTTCTTGTGTTAATAACTTCATTCTAAAGTTTGAAGTTATTAATAACTTTGAAATAAAAATAATATTGGATTTGGCATTTTGTTATTTTTAAACAATTAATAATTAAGGTAATTATTAATTAGGGTTTAAATCTTTCTAATAATGATTTAACAAAGTAACAAATAAAGAAAATTAGTCTAAATGTTTTCTTTATTTATTTACTGGTTTTTTATTTACTTTTGAAATTTTTACTAATTATTGAATTTTAATTGAATTTAGAATTAGAATTAAAGGCTTAAATAATAAGTATTAAATAACTGAATTTTTATTAAAAATAAAATTTTCATTTTATATTTTTATTGGATAGAGTTTTCTTTTCTAAGAATTTTGATATCTCATTTATATTTTTCTGACTTAATTTGAATTTTCTAAATTCAATTGAAGTTGCAGATGTTTATTGAATTTGAATTTGAAACGGAATTACTAAGGCTACCCGGGTAATCTACCCGCATAGTCGCTGACAGGTAGGCCAGTGGCCAGGTCAGCTGCCACGACTACTTTGACCGCAGTCAAAATTGACGAGGTGGCATGGCAGAGGCTGGCCGGCGGCCAGACGGAATCAACGCCGGTGAATCGGCGCACTCACGGGGGCGTGCGCATGCGCAAATGAACGAGGGCGATGCGACGGAGCTGTTGGTGGTAGCGCCGCTCCGGTTTGGTCACCGGAGCGTGCTCTCCGGCGAGATACCGCGGCGGCGCCCGCAGACGTGCGACGCGATGGTGATGCAGGGCTTAATTAAGCGATGCGAGGGTACTGGGAGGTTCGTGAGCTCACCAGGAGCACAGTGGTGTGGTCGGCGAGGCGAGGGAAGGTCTATGGCGACGGCGAATGGCGACAGTTGATGGTGACCGGCGGGGCAGTGAGGTCGCAATTCAAGGTCCTCGAGGCTTCCCGACAAGCGTGCGTCGACGAGGTGGTTGCTGGAGACGAGGCGGAGCTCTGGGACTTCACGGCAGTGCTTGGGGTGGCCCCTAACGGCGGCGATGGTCGACGGCCGGCAACTAGGGTTTCGATTTGGGACGGAATCGGAGCAGAGGAGGAAGAAATGATGGGCACCCGCGCCTTTTATAGCCTCTCCGGCGTGTGCTGGCAGTCAACAGAGGCGGCGGCGACTGCGGGACGTGGAGCTCGCCATCGTCGTGGCGCTCTCCCGCGCGTGCAGAGACGAAGACGAAGGTGGCGACCTCGTCCTCGCTCTTATCCAACGAAGAGGTAAGCTGGGCGTGTTTGGGCCGTGCTGGGCTGAGGCAGTTGGGCTTCTGGTGGGCTGCCACGGCCAGGCTGCTGCTGGGCTCCTTCGGCTGGCCAGGTCCAGGTAAGCTTCTTTTCTTTCTCTTATTTATTTTCTGTTTTGTATTTGCCCATTTGAATTCATATTTGAATTCTGTTATTTTTGCAGGTGTTTCAATAATGTTAATTCCATTTGGATGTTGTGAAATGACTATTACACCCATAATCCATTTGAAACAAGTATTTTATAAAGTATTATATTACATACTTGTGTTTTATTCAAAAATAGCAAATGAGCATGAATTTATATCCTCATTTTATTTTTATGTTTTTCTTGTGTATCAATCTGTTTGAAGTATTAGAGTTGATACTTTGAACTCAATTTATTACAGAGATTTATATTCGGGCTTGGTTTCTATTTGAGGATTTTGTCACTAGCACATGATTTTATGTGAGTACATATTTATTAGAGTTTTATCATTTCTAATATAACCCCCTTGTTAAGATTAATATTATCACTACATTTGAAAGTATCTAAGTAGGGATTGTTTCCATCATGATTTATCTTGGTTACAAAGATAAATGGTGGATCACTACACATATGATTTACTTATAGGACTTAGCATTAGGTGGCTCTTATGTTTTATAATTTAAACATTGTATTTAATTAATGAACCATTAGGGTTCAAGTCATATTCACATAATGACACATGGGTTGAATCTTAATTGTGGTTTAGGTTTTATTTGTGATCACCCAAGTGATACACAAAGTAGGGTTGAGATTTACTTCTAGGTTATAGAGATGGGATGACACCATATTGCATGAGCTAGGGTTTAATCTCCCCTAACCAAGATAATATGGTTACTTTCTTAATTGCTTCTGTGCTCATTTAATTACTAAGGATTTAAGAATTGGTTTTATCTTCTACCAATTGACTTTTAATACTATCCTCAATTTATCATTAAAGTAACTACAGTGCTATAGTTCTTTTTATAGTTAACTTTGGTCATATAGATGGATGGGTTCTCACCATTTAAAGTGTAGAGTTTGGCTCTAAATGTTTTCTTGTGGTTCCTAAGTGAAGAATAGGTGGAATGTAAATGTGGTAGAATTCTACTTATGATCACCAAGTGATTCACAAGTTGGGATTGAGATATAAGTCTAGGGTTGCTTACTAGTAATCTCCCTATGATTTCATGTGGTGAATAATATATGCTTCTCCTATTAGGGTTTAACTTATCCTCACATACTTCAAGACATGATCATATATTTTATATGATCATCTTGTTCTTAATATCTTAACCTCAGGTTCTCTAGGGTTTATGATCATTACACAATTTATAATGATCAAGGTTGGACTTCCTAAGGTATCTCTGATGAATTTGGTTTCTCACTCCCAAGATTAAGTGTTGTCTTGATCAACTAAATATAGACTTTCTTTTATAGTTTCTTGAATAGACATAATTATGGTTGTCTCAATAATTTATATTCCAGGAGATTGCCTGAGATATTCACTTAAAGTTCTCTCAAGAAATGATGGTTTAACCATTTGGATATTTGAATAGATTGAACTGAAATTAGCATGGATGGTCTCTCTCATTTGGGAATGTCTGGAATAATATCTTAGAGCTTCTCTTAAAGATGATGGTTTGAATACTTGAATGTATCTCCAAGGTTTAGCTCAAGGTTTGTTATTTCTTATCTAATAATTATAATAGAACTCTCACCTCTCTAGGTTTGATGTATAATAATATGGAATAGAGAAGGATATATATTTCTAGAGTTGATCTCCTTGTCTTGTTTCCAAGATTGAAATATAATGAATACCATGAGGTTCATGGTAGGTTCAAGAATTAACTTAAGACATGGAAAAGATAGGTAAAGAATGGTTTCTCCATTTTGTTCATACTTGGTTTGTAATTGAACAGATGTTCTTATGTTATGGCAAGGAATACCATGTTGTGATATTTAATAAGATCAAATAGTTGATCCTTGATTCATATGTTCTTGTGTTGGTTTTAATTCCATTTGATCTAACCCCTTAGATCAAATCATCTCTACCCAAAACAAGGCTTTAGCAAAGTCACATTGAGGTTTATAACGCTTGACTTGATGAGCTACTTCAATTCCACCAAGGTCAAGTGAAACTTCGAGCTATCGTGGATCTGTTTTACTTTAAAGCGCGAAAATTCCCCAGATTTTCTATGCATGAATGCAATGCACACATCTCGTTTCCTCTATTTTTGTAACCCCAATACACTGGATATTACGATCTCTACCCCTTAAACTAAACTTCGTCCTCGAAGTTTGATCTCTCTCACGTTTCCAAAGTGTGGATCTGACTTGTGCAGACTACAACTTTTCTCGAACTCCGTGGTGATCTCACTGGATATAATTGTATATATCCCTTATCCTGATTCTTCCTGGAATCCATTAGTATCTGTCTCTGAACATTAGTTTCTTACTCCAGTGCTATGATTTTTCTCTAGAATCTAATAATACTTGTCTCTGAACCATGGCTCTTACTTTGATTCATTGGTTTTTTTCCAACTATTATAATCTTGTTTCCTATCTCATTGAAGATTCAATGATTGGGACTTCTTCTTGTCCTGGCAGTCTTTATTGAGGACTAATTGGATAACATTCTCTTATTTGATAAAATAGGTCTTTGTTTTCCCTTACCACCAAAACTGCAATAATGGTACTAAGTAAGGTACTTGACATGGAAATGATCATGATGGTTTATTCCTCTAACAATGGATTAGACTCATTTAGTCCATCCAATCATGGTTTATAGTTGATACCTATAACTATTTTGGGTTATTTAGGTTCCATGAAAGGAATCTTTCAAATAGACTTTAGTTTTGGTATGGTCCATCTACTTCGGTCTTTGGCCTTCTTGAGATGTATTAGGTCTACAGTATTTTCTTCGTCCAACTTCATTTACCTAAGTTTACTTGAGTTATCATACTTCTGAGTACATATTACTCACTTAATCAAGTTATAGTCATCTTCTTACTTCCTCGAGGTATAAACCTCGGCTTCGGGTCTGACATCCTTCTGAAAGTAGTGTTCGATAATCTTATGAAAATAAGATCGAACTTCCTCTTGGTTCAGACCTTCTGCTTCTATCTAGCTTAAAGTATTGAGTAATTGTACATCCAACTCAATCTTTACTCTACCCCTTAGAGTTTTCTTATGGTCTTCAATTCCTTTTATTCCAACCATTGGATTGATGGTTAGAATATTGGTCTAGGTGTAGCGTATGGTTTATATTCTTCTAAGGTCTTGTGAAGAATCCTTGTGGTGTATCCACTCAATTGTGGATATCCAACAAGAATCCTTCGACCGAATGATTATAGGTCATTGTTATTTGGCTAATAAGGTTTTATTTGTTCACAAACTTTTGTTACAAATAATTAAATCGTGGACTATTTGTAATACCAACTGATACCAGCAGTGGTTATTATACCAACTGTGACTATTTGATATCTAAAAATTGATTCTATTATAGGTTCTGATCAACTGGACGCGACATTTTCTACTTTATCTCGCAGTATTGATACTATACCAATTGTGGTCTTCTGATATCAACTATGGTCTTCTTATAACTTCTATAGTTTCATAAATCATTTTCCTTCATTCAGGGTTATTTTGCAAGAAAACCACTAGCTGACACTATGAATATAGTATCCTAAGTGATTTCCCATGCATCCCCTCTTCCATGTTGACTATGGATCTCGCTTGAGCTTCACCATAATCACCAGATTTCTCACCTTCATGCTTCTCATGTACTAAAGTACTCCTCTGTTCGTGTAAGCATGAGTTTCGATTGTACTTCCTTCGCAGTATTGTGGTTACTTCCCACAACTTTACTTCCTTTCTCTCGATGAACCTTCATCTTGTCTTCGGAATCTTTCGTAATTCGTCACTTCCTCACACGAATACCATTACCCTCTAGATCTATATCATCAAGTAAGAACTTGATATTGCAACATGCATTTGCATATCAAAGTCAAACTTCATGTATGGATCTAGTCAAACAATGAAAATTCAATAAAATCCAAGAAGATTCAGCTTTGTGCATATAATACACATCATCATAAGCCCGAATATGATTGTTGAGTAAGACATCTCTAAACATCAGGCTCTGATGTGTATTATAGAACACCACATAATATAGGTTTATATCGTGATACATAGCACGAATATAGGGAATTCTACTATTTGTCTCAACCTTTACCTTAATTGCACGTTTGCAATGAGATAAACTTGAAACAAAGTGGTCTAGGATAGTTAAGGTTAACCTAATTTTCTTTGGAAGTACTACTTAACTTCTATTTTGTTGAGAACTATCTCACATGATATATCTAGGTTCTAACATTGCTACCCTAAACACATACTATGGAAATATAGCTCCTATACTTCCAAGTGTTTATATCATAAAACTATGGTCATGACGTGCTTGGCACACTTCCCATTGTTTTGGAACATAATTCTTGCATTATTGTTTAGCACTTGACTTCTTATTGTACTTCTCCAAAATACTTATAATGTTCTATTCCATCACATAATGATTCTCAGGTGAATCATATATGATTAACAACTCTACCATGTAAGTAATCATATTTTATTCATATCTCTCTTCATTATCTCCCATGATTGACTCATCATGGTCTATACTACCTCATATGACTCATAGTTATCACTTACTATCAATTGTTTCACATGTCTAGATAGTTTTACTTACTCATTACTTATCTTGGTCTACATCTTCTATTGGGATATCTTAAATATCTCCATCAATTGTTATAACTCCTATTACAGTGTCCGATAACACTTACTTCATCATAACATATGTTGGTACACATCTTCCACTAGGATATCTTCCTTATGGTTGTATCCTTTCTTGGACTACCATGTATTGTATACCAACTGTGGTCTACTCATAATTATTTTAGGGTCTTAAGAGTATCCTACACAATTTGAGATTAGCTAGCTAACATTACTTAGGAAATATAGGTAGGAAATGTTGACTCAAGTGTGTCAGGATTATTCTCAAGTGAATATCCATCTCAAGTCATAAAAAGATTTGGTTCACCTAAGACAACTTCCTATAGACACTACCAATCCTATAGGTCTCCTTTAAAGGGTTTTAATCCTAAGGTCAAAGCATTTGCTCGATACCAACCGTGGTGACCCAAAGATACCACCGCATGGTGTAGTATGCAACTCCGATATAACACATATGAAACACCGTTCCACGAGTATTATATCGCTCGTAGTGGTACAACGTAAACATATGCGGGTCCAAGGAATGTCTATAGAATTACATACGTACTCATTGCATGAAGATCCAGCACAGCCTCCTACTTTACAATGAGGTAAAACTGCAAATAAACTCCAGGAGAACGACTCTTAGTCTAATCCTAACACGAACTCTATTTGTAGAGTATTTAACTAGTTACAGAGGCTATGAATAGATTCTAGCTAAATAGGAGCTAAGTTTAGGAAGCTAGTTCCTTTCTATTGCTAATCTAGGTTTCTCCTTGTTGGATGTGGTATCTGACTCCTCTGATAGGTCCCGTTTCTTGAAGTACTTGTTGACTCCTCGGCCTTCGAGTTGCACTGTAGATCCTCCATCGTGGTCTCCATATCTAAGCAGGGGATTTAAGAGTGGGATGAGTACGAGCGTACTCAACAAGTTCATTATAGGAAAGAGGTGTTTAATGCACTAGCTACGGCATTAGACCGTAAAGTCTAATACCAATGCAAGTTTTCATAACCATTTCTTCAAAAGGTTGCTTTTATTCGTAAGAACTATGTCCGTCAGCCTTCACCGGTTTACTAGAACTTCATGGAGCTCCTTTCCGGCAGCTGTTCGCAGCTTCCATATCCCGGAACAGTGGAGTGACAGTCACGGTTCTTTACACTCTGCAGAGGTGTGTTGCTTTACCCATAAGAGATCTTAACCTTGGTGCCAACCGGGCGTACTCCCCGTCCACACTTCCTTTGGTGTGAGGCCCGGTATAAGGTCTAGCCAATCATGTTCCTCCGCTACCTCGAACACCCACCCTTTGTTGCATACCCCGACCCTGGGTCCTCGCCGGTCCCATTATTCCCACTCACGGGTGGACCCCGACCACGACGACAGCTTGGGACTCGTTAACCAAACTCCTTCGCCGGTAGCTGCAACCCATCATAGACCGCAATACCGTGGGGACTTAAGGCTTCCCCAACCAACCGCTTGCACTTCGAGCGACAAGTGTCTACGGACTATGCCGTGGGGACTTAAGGCTTCTCCACCAACCGCTTGCCCTCGACAGATACAAGTGTCTACGGTAAAGCGCATCCGTTGATGAACGAGAGGTGGAAACACTTTTGACTACTCCGTCCCACTCCGGATCTTATGGTTAACACGAGTATTACGGCACAAGAATCACTGGCGACATTTGTTGTTAATCCTAGATGGATATAAACCCTTGCAATGGAACCTCCACCATATCAACACAATCCATGGTTCCATTGCCCACCACATAGTCATATTCATAGTTATGAAAGTACTGGTTTTGGTTTTTTATGCAATAGTGATAATTATAGTACTTTGCAAGTAATTTGATAAAGATACTCAAATGACATGAGCAAGCGATGAACTTGCCTTTCTTGACTGCAAGATTATGCAGTCAAGGTCTTCGATACGTAATAACTCCAAATTCTGAAATAGCATCATCGTCCGGTAAGGATGATGTTTAAAAGATTGGCAATGATGAAATAATGCATAAGTATGAGATGCAATCGCTCTAAGCGTGATCTAACCCCGATGATTTAGGATTGGTGGGTGGTAATGATTAGTTCAGGATGTGTTGCTCTTTTAGAGTGATTCACAAACAAGGTTCTTATTCAGGGTTGTGTAGTTTTAGAATCGTAAGCAAGTGGTAAAATGCATAGTAACAATCATACACACCCATGAATAGTAATTGTATAATAAGTAAAGAACAGTTGTCAATTTTAATACTATGTGGCATGGTTAATGATTACTTGTTATATTATTCAAAAGAATAACTTTTGAAGAACATGTTCTTTAATAAAGAACAAGTATGATAATTTGATTGGTGGGGTTCTATTGTTGATTATGGTTTCATCTAGTTTCTGATGTTAGTATTAGATGGATCATAACCTAGTTGGATTCATCAACATCTAGGGCTTGTAAGGTTGAATTAAGCCTGGCATTCTATGCAATTATTCAGACAAGGTTGCTATCAAGATTGGTTCATCTTGTTGGGGATAGCTAGCTAGGGTTTATAGGTCCTTATAAGCATGATTGATGATGATTATATATTTACTTCAAAAGAATAACTTTTGAAGAACATACTTCTTAAGGAATAAGAAGTATTGCAATTAGGGTTGAGTTTGTCTAAGGTTTGTTATTGGATATAATAAGTAATGAATTATCTATTCCTAAATAGGATGGTTCATAATTATGAAATACTGATAGGGTTTAATGGACTATGGATATGTAATGATAATTATTGGGCATAGATGCTATTGGAGTTCATCACAATGGTGTGATGCTAATTAAGGTTACTAAAAGATGAGATCCTTGATAATAAGGACTAGGGTTGATCCTATTTGATCATCTAGGTTTGATTAAGATGAACACATGGAATATTTATTTATTAATGATGGTTACTACATTTTATGTGGTCAGGGTAAACATTTAGTAGCTACTTATGTTCTATGATTCAAAATAAAGTATCATGATCACATGTTCTAACCTAGGGTTAGGGTTAGAAGCAATTTAGGGTTCATATGAATTAATGGAGCTAGGTTCCTAATGGTATTAGGTTTTAGGAATCACATGAAATGATAAGGTTATAATATCATTCCATAAAGAATTAGGGTTTCCTAATTGTCCTATAGTTCTTGTGTTAATAACTTCATTCTAAAGTTTGAAGTTATTAATAACTTTGAAATAAAAATAATATTGGATTTGGCATTTTGTTATTTTTAAACAATTAATAATTAAGGTAATTAATAATTAGGGTTTAAATCTTTCTAATAATGATTTAACAAAGTAACAAATAAAGAAAATTAGTCTAAATGTTTTCTTTATTTATTTACTGGTTTTTTATTTACTTTTGAAATTTTTACTAATTATTGAATTTTAATTGAATTTAGAATTAGAATTAAAGGCTTAAATAATAAGTATTAAATAACTGAATTTTTATTAAAAATAAAAATTTCATTTGATATTTTTATTGGAGAGATTTTTCTTTTCTAAGAATTTTGATATCTCATTTATATTTTTCTGACTTAATTTGAATTTTCTAAATTCAATTGAAGTTGCATATGTTTATTGAATTTGAATTTGAAACGGAATTACTAAGGCTACCCGGGTAATCTACCCGCATAGTCGCTGACAGGTAGGCCAGTGGCCAGGTCAGCTGCCACGACTACTTTGACCGTAGTCAAAATTGACGAGGTGGCATGGCGCAGGCCGGCCGGCGGCCGACGGAATCAACGCCGCCGAACCGGCGCTCTCACGGGGGCGTGCGCATGCGCAAATGAACGAGGGCGATGCGACGGAGCTGTTGGTGGTAGCGCCGCTCCGTTTTGGTCACCGGAGCGTGCTCTCCGGCGAGATACCGCGGCGGCGCCCGCAGACGTGCGACGCGATGGCGATGCAGGGCTTAATTAAGCGAGGCGAGGGTACTGGGAGGTTCGTGAGCTCACCAGGAGCACAGAGGGTGTGGTCGGCGAGGCGAGGGAAGGTCTATGGCGACGGCGAATGGCGACGGTTGATGGTGACCGGCGGGCAGCTGAGGTCGCACCCGAGGTCCTCGAGGCTTCCCGGCAAGCGTGCGTCGACGAGGTGGTTGCCGGATACGAGGCGGAGCTCGGGACTTCACGGCGAGTGCTTGGGGTGGCTCCCTAACGGCGGCGATGGTCGACGGCCGGCAACTAGGGTTTCGATTTGGGACGGAATCGGAGCAGAGGAGGAAGAAATGATGGGCACCCGCGCCTTTATAGCCTCTCCGGCGTGTGCTGGCAGTCAACAGAGGCGGCGGCGACTGCGGGACGTGGAGCTCGCCGTCGTCGTGGCGCTCTCCCGTGCGTGCAGAGACGAAGACGAAGGTGGCGACCTCGTCCTCGCTCTTATCCAACGAAGAGGTAAGCTGGGCGTGTTTGGGCCGTGCTGGGCTGAGGCAGTTGGGCTTCTAGTGGGCTGCCACGGCCGTGCTGTCGTCGGGTTCCTTCGGCTGGCCGTGTCCAGGTAAGCTTCTTTTCTTTCTCTTATTTATTTTCTCGTTTTGTATTTGCCCATTTGAATTCATATTTGAATTCCGTTATTTTTGCAGTGTTTCAATAATGTTAATTCCATTTGGATGTTGTGAAATGACTATTACACCCATAATCCATTTGAAACAAGTATTTTATAAAGTATTATATTACATACTTGTGTTTTATTCAAAAATAGCAAATGAGCATGAATTTATATCCTCATTTTATTTTTATGTTTTTCTTGTTTATCAATCTGTTTGAAGTATTAGAGTTGATACTTTGAACTCAATTTATTACAGAGATTGATATTCGGGCTTGGTTTCTATTTGAGGATTTTGTCACTAGCACATGATTTTATGTGAGTACATATTTATTAGAGTTTTATCATTTCTAATATAACCCCCTTGTTAAGATTAATATTATCACTACATTTGAAAGTATCTAAGTAGGAATTGTTTCCATCATGATTTATCTTGGTTACAAAGATAAATGGTGGATCACTACACATATGATTTACTTATAGGACTTAGCATTAGGCGGCTCTTATGTTTTATAATTTAAACATTGTATTTAATTAATGAACCATTAGGGTTCAAGTCATATTCACATAATGACACATGGGTTGAATCTTAATTGTGGTTTAGGTTTTATTTGTGATCACCCAAGTGATACACAAAGTAGGGTTGAGATTTACTTCTAGGTTATAGAGATGGGATGACACCATATTGCATGAGCTAGGGTTTAATCTCCCCTAACCAAGATAATATGGTTACTTTCTTAATTGCTTCGTGCTCATTTAATTACTAAGGATTTAAGAATTGGTTTTATCTTCTACCAATTGACTTTTATTACTATCCTCAATTTATCATTAAAGTAACTACAGTGCTATAGTTCTTTTTATAGTTAACTTTGGTCATATAGATGGATGGGTTCTCACCATTTAAAGTGTAGAGTTTGGCTCTAAATGTTTTCTTGTGGTTCCTAAGTGAAGAATAGGTGGAATGTAAATGTGGTAGAATTCTACTTATGATCACCAAGTGATTCACAAGTTGGGATTGAGATATAAGTCTAGGGTTGCTTAATAGTAATCTCCCTATGATTTCATGTGGTGAATAATATATGCTTCTCCTATTAGGGTTTAACTTATCCTCACATACTTCTAAACATGATCATATATTTTATATGATCATCTTGTTCTTAATATCTTAAGCTCAGGTTCTCTAGGGTTTATGATCATTACACGATTTATAATGATCAAGGTTGGACTTCCTAAGGTATCTCTGATGAATTTGGTTTCTCACTCCCATGATTAAGTGTTGTCTTGATCAACTAAATATAGACTTTCTTTTATAGTTTCTTGAATAGACATAATTATGGTTGTCTCAATAATTTATATTCCAGGAGATTGCCTGAGATATTCACTTAAAGTTCTCTCAAGAAATGATGGTTTAACCATTTGGATATTTGAATAGATTGAACTGAAATTAGCATGGATGGTCTCTCTCATTTGGGAATGTCTGGAATAATATCTTAGAGCTTCTCTTAAAGATGATGGTTTGAATACTTGAATGTATCTCCAAGGTTTAGCTCAAGGTTTGTTATTTCTTATCTAATAATTATAATAGAACTCTCACCTCTCTAGGTTTGATGTATAATAATATGGAATAGAGAAGGATATATATTTCTAGAGTTGATCTCCTTGTCTTGTTTCCAAGATTGAAATATAATGAATACCATGAGGTTCATGGTAGGTTCAAGAATTAACTTAAGACATGGAAAAGATAGGTAAAGAATGGTTTCTCCATTTTGTTCATACTTGGTTTGTAATTGAACAGATGTTCTTATGTTATGGCAAGGAATACCATGTTGTGATATTTAATAAGATCAAATAGTTGATCCTTGATTCATATGTTCTTGTGTTGGTTTTAATTCCATTTGATCTAACCCTTAGATCAAATCATCTCTACCCAAAACAAGGCTTTAGCAAAGTCACATTGAGGTTTATAACGCTTGACTTGATGAGCTACTTCAATTCCACCAAGGTCAAGTGAAACTTCGACTCATCGTGGATCTGTTTTACTTTAAAGCGCGAAAATTCCCGCATTTTCTATGCATGAATGCAATGCACACATTTGTTTCCTCTATTTTTGTAACCCCAATACCTGGGATATTACACAAACCCTAGAAGGCCTTTTCCCCTTCAATACGGACTCTAAAAAGTGGCTGACTTAATTCCAGCGAAAATGACATGGGTACTGGCGGCCGAAACTTATCTCACGGAAAATTTTTCTACATCACAGGATGAAGGTAGAAGGCAACAACTATTAAGGAAAAATAGAAAAACCTTAGTCTACACGGACTCTGTCGCGGCAGAGGAACATCACAAATCCGTGTCGTGGTAGGAACCGGGGTATATGGCAGGTGTATATGGCGATGGCGGAAGTATATGGCAGTATGTATATGGCAGGTGTATATGGCAGGTGTATATGGCGATGGCGGAAGTATATGACAGTATGTATACCGCAGGTGTATCTGGCGATGGCGGAAGTATATGGTGGGTGATGATCTCACGAGCGATGCAAGCATGCGGCGGCGGCGTAACTACTATGACCGTAACTCGAAACTCTAAAGAAACTAGACGCTAAGACCAGCAACTCGACACGAAGATGCGTACACAAATTCAACTATGCAAAACTGAAAAGACAATGCAAGGCGTGGCAGGGGGTTTATGGGACGAGATGATCTAAACCCTAACCGTATTTTTGGCTTTTTCGTGGTTTATGGGTATGATGGCAGATGCAATCTACACTAGGAAAACAGTAAAATCTCACCGAGCAACCTGAAATCTGATACCACTTGATAGGGCAAAGGTGGCCGATCTTTCGATGAGACGTGGATAATTCGATTTGTTGGTGGAGTTCGTGCTTGACGATCCGACTACACGTGCAAAGCTCGTGCGCCAATGCAATCGCTAGTACAATCTCTCGGGAGTTACTCGATCTTGCGGATGCACGATCGACCGACCGACGAGGGTCTTAATTCCTACTCGAAATCGAGAACAAGTAAGAACTAATGATGCAATCGAATATTGCGGATATAGATGAAAGCTTTATTGAATAAGGTGGGATTCGAATAGTCGGTCTTGTTCCGGGCGTTGGCCTCAAAAGAAGTACACGAGAGTTGCAGCAATGGCTAACTTTTAATCTAATCAAAATCCGAGTCTAAACGTGACAGCTATGGGGGTATTTAAAGGAGGAAAAGGTGGGGTTTCGGCCAGCCATACATGTGATGGCCGAACCAAACCCTAGAAGGCCTTTTCCCCTTCAATACGGACTCTAAAAAGTGGCTGACTTAATTCCAGCGAAAATGGCATGGGCCTGGCCCAAAACTAAAGGTGACGCAGCACCATATTATGCTATGGACGAAATTATGAAGTGGAGAACTCTATATTTCGTCCATGTCTTCATCTCTTCTTATGGTGACTTCAAAGTTCTGAAATCTCCACTTGTGGCGTCATCTTCTATCCTCAAGTGCTTGCTGCCATCTCCTCCATGTGTGATCATGCTCCAATGCTTGTCCTCCTCATCCATGCTAGGTCCATCATTCCTAAGAGTAACAAACACATCTGATTTAGGCAGCATCATATTCTCATGTATATGAGGAATAGTTCCAAGAAACGAAAGTACCTGATAGTTAAGTTGTTTGGCACGAGCTCGAGTGATTGGTCCTTGTATTTGTGTGGCTGTAGGTACAGCGGTTGTATAAATAGATGGGATGTCCTCATCACTAACCGTGAGAGGGGAGGAATTTGCGGAGGTCTCATCGCCTCTCGTTTATTAGCTATGCATGGTGTAGAACCTCACCATCTTGATATTCAGCTTTCCGTAGAAAAACTTGATATAGTCTCCATGATTAAACATGAATTTGTTTTCGATTCGTCTAACTTGAGTAACCTGTCTTACAAGATAACATTTTATAAGAAAACTTGGAGAACAACTAAGAAAACTGAAAAACTAGTAGGATTGCCCGCACCTGTTCGTTTAACTTTGATTCCGGGAAGAATTGGTCGATCACGTGAAGGTGAACTGAATGCATACTTGGAGGGAGATGGCCATCAGGCAAGAGGCGGCAAGGAGGAGGCCGAGGAACACCTCGACTCGTCATCCGATGCAGCGAGCTCCTCACATCAACATTATGGTCATGCGGAGCCTCCACGCTATTCTTCTGCACAAGGACTTTATTATGATCACGCCATGTACGACTCGCCAGCGTGGAACCCTGACCCTCGCTGGGAATGATCTCCACTTAGGCTAAAGCCTAAGCTTGGGGGAGGTATACCGGCACCACTCATTATTTGCATATTATGGTTGCTGGATACTTGTATATACTTGTCTAGCTTCTTGAAGTGGTTTTCTAATAAGAGGGAGATGATATTTGGGGAAGTGCTGCCTGAAAACAGATTCTGGGCTGTTACTAAAAAAATTCGTGCGCACAGCCAGAACGTTATTTTCAGTTGCAAATTTTTGTGCATGTTCCCCAGGTTGTTATCTAACTTTCATTAGTTTAACACTTTTCGAACTGAGCAACGGAAGATTTTTGTAAAAATCGATTTCTGTACTGCTGTAAGGTTTTGGCAGATTTCTGCCATCCTGCTTTTCTGTGTTTCTTCTAGTTTTCATTCTCTTGTTTTTGTTTTGTTTCTTTCCTAAAACACAAAAAGACCAAAAATATTTCTGTTGTTTCTCTTTACCATTTATTATTTTGGTTTCTTTCTTTCATTTTGCTTTATTTGCTATCGTTGGTTTGCTATAAGAAAATCCAAAAATATTTTGCTTTGTTTGCTTGTTTCCTTTTGATCTTGTTTCCAATTCGAAAACACCAAAAATATTTTGATACGGGCATGGAGGCCTATGTGGAGCCTAGATTCAGGACTCCACCAGCTTAATTATCTTAGTTTTTGTAATTGTCATATATTGGCAAATTAGGGATTTTTAATAAATTGAGTCAGTCTTGGTTTGGGCCTGTCCAACCAAGTTAGGGAGGCCCATAGTGGGGCGCCCAGTCCAGCAAGGGCTGGCCGGCCACCCTTCCCCTCATATAAGGAGGTGGGGCGGCTAGGGTTTAGGGTAGATCAAGTTTAGTCTAAAGTTTAGGTCATACCTAGTTACGTGTGTTCACGTGTATCATCCCTCCGGGTACGATGCGCCGCCGTTTATCTATACTATTATCCGCTGCGAAGGTTCTTGTGTTCATCAAGGATTTTCTAGCTTTGGTTTGAGGCGTATCGTTCATCGATCCATTGCTTGCTGGATTCGTTCCCTCTTCTCCAGGCTGCGTTCATCGCGTTGTTGGGAGGATCCTCTACCCCAGGTTCTCGCTGTGAAAGATCGGGCATCAATCTAGGTGAACCTGGCTCTGATACCAAGAGCACTACTGTGACTGTTGAGGAGGATGTACCATTGAGCGGGCTGAATATGCAACTCAAGAGGGTACACGATGATGCTTGGAAGACAGTTGACAAGGGTCAGCGGTGGAGTTTGTTTCGATCGTGCTTTATCAAGGGCAAGGCTTGCAAGTTGATGGTTGATGGTGGTAGTCTGTACTAATGGCATTAGCAAGGCGATGGTGGCAGCGTTGGGATTGTCTACATGGCGTCTTCCGAACCCAAACATCTTGAGTGGTTGAATAGTCAGTGGTATGCTAAAGATTACTCACAAGGTGCGTGTGCCATTTACGCTTGATGATTATGTTGATGAGATCGATTGCGATGTGTTGCCATTGGAGGTGTGTGGATTGCTACTTGGGCGTCCTTGGCAGTATGATCGCAATGTGACACATGCTGGGCGAGCAAATACATATTCTTTTATGCATGGTGGCAAACAGCGGACTTTGAAGCCTATGGGTAATGCTCATATCAAGTCCGATGTGGAGTTAGTGGTGCGTAAAGAGAAGTTGCACAAGCCTAATGTGCAGCAGAAGGTGCATGATGTTCCGAGCATTGATGTTGGTGATGTTTCAGCCAAGCCTGTAGATGACAAGCCAATTCTTGTTGGTGACAAGCCGGATGAAGCTACACTTGTTGCTGATGTGGATGTTGCAGCATGTGCTACAGTTCCAGTTTGTGTTGATGCTAGTATACAGACTGATGATATTTGTGCCGATGATACTTCAGTACATGTGGCGCGTGATGCGCGTGGGAGGAGTGGGAGGCGCAGCGCGTCGCGGGAGATGGTGGGCAGCGGCACTACCGTGCTAGGAGTACTGCAGTCCAGTTTTCCGCGACACCGCGGATTCATCGAGGCAAGGATGGACGTGTGAGACATCTATGTGGCCCAGGAATTACACATCTTGTGCAGGGTCATGTGCAGCTACACAAGGTTCCATCAAAACCTCGCAAGAAGAAGGAATTGGCGCCGAAGTCCAAGCTCATGTGGAGAAGAAAGGAGGCGCCAAGTGGCCGTGTCAAGTCAAGCGGCCGCGAGGGAGGATGTGGTGTGGAAGGCAAGCAAGACTTGAAGACGGCGAGGACGTGTCATGTTCATATCACGTCACCTTTTCCGTAAGACCCTCACGCGTTGGGGACAACGCTTCTTGAAGGGGGGGAGGATGATATGGGCATGGAGGCCTATGTGGAGCCTAGATTCAGGACTCCACCAGCTTAATTATCTTAGTTTTTGTAATTTTCATATATTGGCAAATTAGGGATTTTTAATAAATTGAGTCAGTCTTGGTTTGGGCCTGTCCAACCAAGTTAGGGAGGCCCATAGTGGGGCGCCCAGCCCAGCAAGGGCTGGCCGACCACCCTTCCCCTCATATAAGGAGGTGGGGCGGCTAGGGTTTAGGGTAGATCAAGTTTAGTCTAAAGTTTAGGTCATACCTAGTTGCGTGTGTTCACGTGTATCATCCCTCCGGGGGTACGGCGCTGCCGTTTATCTATACTATTATCCGCTGCGAAGGTTCTTGTGTTCATCAAGGATTGTCTAGCTTTGGTTTGAGGCGTATCGTTCATCGATCCGTTGCTTGCTGGATTTGTTCCCTCTTCTCCAGGCTGCGTTCATCGCGTTGTTGGGAGGATCCTCTACCCCAGGTTCTCGCTGTGAAAGATCGGGCATCAATCTAGGTGGATCGGCTTGGTTTCACCGTATCATATTTGCTGTTCTTCTTTGGTTTTGTAAAGTTCATTATGGAGTTCAGTGGTCTTCGGTGGTTGGAGCTTGGTTTTCATTCCATATTATTCAAGCTACACAAGTGAAAGGCAATAATGACGATCTACGACAATCCGACTGTGGTGAGAGGATGGTATGAACTCTATTTGTTTTCATTTTTGTACATATACTCATCCATGTGAGCATGCTTAGTTGGTTCATGTGAGGTATATGTCAATTAAGAAAGTCTAGCAGTTCATGATCTCTCATGTTTAGCTCCAATTTATTAATATGAGTAGCATGTCATAAATATTTGCTTGTATTGCTTTATTCATAGATAGATATGACATTGTGGTATCCTCCTCTCGAATAATTCACTTGAATTGACTTGGCACATGCTCACGCATGCATATGACCGAACAAAAGTCAATTAAGCCTCGAGGATTTATTTTGCCTCGCAGTTCTTGTATCACTTTAATGCCTCCGTTAATTTATTTTGCCGCAAGCTATAATTATGATGCAGCCATCGCTCTCTTTGATTGTCGCTTCCCAGTCTATTGCTAGCCTCCACTTGTACTGAGCGGGAACGCTGCTCGTGCTTCCAAACCCTGAAAACCAAGTTATTTCAAAGTGTCCACCATAAATACCTATGCATGGCATTTCAAACCATTCCAAGTAAATTCTCATGTGCTACCTTTAAAACCTTCAAAATGCTTCTCAATTTGTGTTTATGTTTTATAGCTCATGAGGAAGTATGTGGTTTTTATCTTTCAATCTTGTCATTTACTCCAGACGGACTTTCACAATGGACTAGTGGCACATCCGCTTATCCAATAATTTTGTAAAAAGAGCTGGCAACGGGGTTCCCAGCCCCAATTAATTAACTTTCATAAATTTACAAATAGACACTCCTCCATGGTATGTGATTGTTGGTCGGCACCCGAGGATTCGGTTAGCCATGGCTTGAGAAAGCAAAGGTGGGGAGGAGTGTCATCTAAACAAAACTAAAATAAAAAGGCACTCCTTCATGGTATGAGATTGTTTGCAAGCACCCGAGGATTCGGTTAGCCATGGTTTGTGAAAGCAAGGTTGGAAGGAGTGTCAACCAAAAATAAAATTTCATGGGAGCCGCTCTTGAAAGTCTGGTTGATGAGGTAGTTAGAGTACCCATTACCATTCGTTGACAACAACAAACACCCCTCGAAACCATTTTACTTCTGTCTTTAGAAAAATGAAAAGCTCAAGCACATGTTAATCCCTGCTTCCCTCTGCGAAGGGACAATCTTTTACTTTTACATTGAGTCTCCATCCTTTCTTTGAGTACTTTCTTGAGAGCACGACTGTCATTCTTAGTATAATATGCTTGTCCCAAAATGTGATTAATTGTGGTATAACTTTGATGCTTTTATCTTTGATAATCTCTACTTCCATTCTTTCCACAAACTTCAAAGGTGCCCGAGCATTTATGTTTTGTCAGCACAAATACTGACAAGCGAGATACCACTTTATCATATCCTTTTATGAACATTGTCAATCCGTCGATAGACATGATTCATGATGCTTATTGTTAATTTGTTGGTACCTTTTCCATGATTGACATAGCTATTAGATGATTTTATTTGCATGTATCTTATTATGAATTGCTTAAGTACTTGCCATATCATGAGAATATTTACATCATATGAACAAATGTGTTCGTGAAAGCTCTTTATCGCACTCCGATTGTTAATCGAATTGCTTGAGGACAAGCAATAAGCTAAGCTTGGGGGAGTTGATACGTCCAAAACGTATCTACTTCTCCCCGAATACTTTTGCTATTGTTTTGCCTCTAATTTGTGTATTTTGGATACAACTAACACGACCAACGCTGTTTTCAGTTGCACTGCTCGGTGTCTCGTTTTTGTGCAGAAATCCAACTTTCAGAAAATCCTCGGAATTTATGCAAAAGGTCTTATTTTCCCAGAAGAACCACGGAGCCAGAAGGGCAAGCCAGGTGGAGGCCCGAGGCCCCCACACACTAGGCCGGCGCGGCCCAGGAGGGGGGCGCGCCGCCCTATTGTGTGGCCCCCTCGGCTGGCCTCTGACGCTCTCCTCTAGACTACTTAAGGGTTTCGATCTAAAAACGCGAGACGGGAAGTCGAATTCGCTGCAAACCATCCAAAGACGCCGCCACCATC